>NC_071267.1:1089572-1167072 GCF_023375685.1 Ictalurus furcatus
AGCCACAGAAGGTGTTTAAAAGGTGATCTTCTTGAAAGCGTCTCTGGGACGTTACCTGTGGATGATGAAACACAGTTGTGTTCCGGATGTTTATATAATACAGTGTAGAATAGTGTATTTACTCAGCCATGCAGCTGAAATACGACGCAGAATATTAGACTGTTCTTTTTAGAGTCATGTGAATAAATTAATATGTCACAAATCTACTCTTTTTATGATATTATAAGATATACAGCGCCCTACATTAATATTGGCACCCTTGGTACATATGAGCAAGGAAGGCTGTTGTTGGCTCAAATTTATCCTATTACCCAAAAACACTTAAAATTCAACATAGAAGCCAATACTCACATCTACCTCTGAGCCCAGTTGGAGATAGAAAAAATACACCAGCCGTGAGTGAGAAGAAGCAAGGGTCCAGCTTTATTGTTCCATTCCACCACACGAGATCCACACCGATGAGAATTCTCAGAGGTGATCCCCATACCCTGAGCTTAAGCTCCAGTATTTATACTGTACTTACACAGTAAATAACCCAGATGTTTCAAGAAGACTATGATCTCACTACCAATAGGGTTAAAAAAGAGCTCATTTACCTTACTCTTATGTTCCAGAAAAGGGCTATTTCACTTACACATAGAATTGAAACCAGGGGTTTTAATTTACACATAAAATCAGAACCCAGGCATTTCTAATAACCCAGAAAATAAAAACCCAGAGTTTTGAATTACACAGAGAATCAGAAAGCAGAGTTTTCAGTTACCTAGGGAATCAGAAACTTCGTTTTTCATTTACCTAGGGAATCAGAAACTTCGTTTTTCATTTACCTAGGGAATCGAAACCAGAGAATTTGAATAACCCGTAAAATAGAAAGTGGACAAGACTAAACAATCTAGAGTGACCTTGGTCTTATTGTTATCTCGCGGGGGGGCAGCTTGACTCAGCCACCCTTATAAATGGCTCCTCATGGTTCTTTCTTAAAATTAAGGCCTTCCTTGCGAGACAAGAACCCTCACCATTTGAGTCATGAGTAAGTTTACATTTTCCTGTATTTCTAGTTTATAATTTATTTTCATATTTGCACTATATTTCTTATTTTATATATATTTATACTACTTAAAAAGCGGTTTACTGTACTTCCAACTTCTTAATATCATTACAGTTCTACTGTCCTGCATATCCTACTATTCTGTTTTTTATAGAGAGTTTCTCTATTACTATAAGATATTATTAAAGTTATTCATGTGTGTGTATGAGAAAGAGAGAGTGTGTGTGTATGTTGTGTCTACTTGCCCGCCCTTGACTGTACGAGCGTGTGTGTGTATTAGCCCTCCTCAGCTCAGCTCGTATACCTCTTTTTGACTTTTTTTGACTACTACTGCTCTTAAAGATCTTTAAAGTGTAATTCCAATTTGTCAATGTCCGCCTAATCCCACTTCTATGTGTCTAGGTGCCCGTCTTTTCTTCTTCTCCCCTTTGCTGGATGCTAGGTCTCCCTTATGTTTATTTTATGACATATTTTATCCACAACATTGTGAAGAATCTTCTTTATTGTTTTAACTTTTAATCATTTGCGCAAATAATCCACAAAAAGACTCTGCTCTCATAGATATCAAACAATTACAAACACAACACAGGTTTATCAACAAAAACAAAATGTTAAATATAGGTGTGCAACAATTATTGGCACCCCATGAATTCATATCAGAAAAATATATTTGAAGTATATTTGAAAATAATTTTTGTACACCTGGGAGACTAGGAACAGGAAGTAGTTCAAATATGAGGTAACACACAGGCCAAATCCCCTTAGTCATTCATAACAATGGGAAAGAGCGAGGAATATAACTTTGAGCTTCACACAATGGGAAATCTCTATAAGAAAATATCACAAGCATTGAAAACGCCCATTTCCACCATCAGGGCAATAATTAAGAAGTTCCAGTCGACTGGAAATGTTATGAATTGACCTGGAATTGGACGTGTGTCTGTATCGTCTCAACGCACTGTGAGGAGGACGGTTCGAGTGGATAAAACATCTGCTGGAGAACTGCAGAAGTTAGTTGCGTCTTGGGGTCAGAAAGTCTCCAAAACTACAATCTGAAGTCACCTACATCACCACAAGTTGTTGGAAGGGTTTCAAGAAAAAAGCCTCTACTCTCATCCAAAAACAAACTCGAGCGTCTTCAGTGTGCAGACACTACTGGAACTTCAAATGGGATCGGGTTCTGTGGTCAGATGAAACCAGAATAGAGCTTTTTGGTAATAAACACAGAGGAGGTTTTGGAGCACACAGAGAGGTAGCCATATGGAAAAGTACCTCATGCCCACGGTTAAATATGGAGGTGGATCTTTAATGTTTTGGGGCTGTTTTTCAGCCAGAAAGCTTCAAATGGGCCGTGGTTGGATCTTCCAGCAGGACAATGAGCCAAAACATCATCAAAATCAACACAGAAATGGTTTACTGACCACAAAATCAAGATCCTGCTATGACCATCCCAGTCCCCTGACCTGAACACCATAGAACACCTGTGGGGGGAACTGAAGAGGAGAGTCCACCAGCGCGGACCTCCAAATGTGAAGGATCTGGAGAGATTCTGTACGGAGGAACGCTCTCAGATCCCTCGCCATGTATTCTCCAACCTCATCAGGCGTTATAGGAGAAGACTCAGAGCTGTTATCTTGGCAAAGGGAGGTAACACAAAATGTTGACTAAAAGGGTCATTGTTGCACATCTATATTTAACAAAGATTTTTTTTTGATAAACCTGTGTTGTGTTTGTGATTGTTTGATATCCATGAGAGCAGAGTATTTTTGTGAATTTTTTTTAACAAAACATCAAAAGGTTAAACAATAAAGACAATTTTTCACAGCCATCTTTGCTCATATTTACCAGGGGTGCCAATATTAATGGAGGGCACCGTATATGGACAAGCAAACATTTGATCCTCTTTGAATCTGTGCTTATTAATAAAGATGATACACTCCAATGACACATAATATTGACATTATGTAGTAATTTTCACAATTTAAAGTCACATGGAAAAAAAGTAAGTACACCCCTACATTTATCACACCTTCAAATCCATATAATTAGAATCAGGTGCTGAAGATCGGGTGCCTGCTTAGTGATTAGAACCTGCCTCTGGAGCGCAGGTCTTATTTATACCCCTCTCATATCTACTGTCTGGTGTTCCCTTTGCTTTTGAGGTGTGTGATGTCATCATTAAGAGACCACATGTTCACCAGCAGTCGCTTTCTAACCGCGACGTCATCTGATAGAACCATCACACACACGAGGTAAAGACTAATTTGTTAAAACCTAATATATATATATATATATATATATATATATATATATATTTTCATTTCCAGGTTTCCATCCTGAGCTTGGGGTTCTGTCCTCGTAGTTTTCCTCTGGGTTCTCTGGTTTCCTTCACCTCCTAAAAACAGGATCTTTACAGGATCCTCCGCGACTCCGTCCAGGATACAGGAACATGGACCTAAAGCACAAAAGAGAAGCATTGCATTGAAAAGTGACGAGTGAACTGACCTGACTCGAATCAGCACAGATCCACATGAATAAAACATCACGTGGAGATGATTATTTACAAAAGGAAACAAACTGAAAGACAGAATGGATGTGTTTAGCTAATATAGTGTATAGTGTTCATGTGGGACTGAGTGATGTACTCATTTCAAATATGTCAGGCTTGGTGATATGTGATACCTCGCATGCGTACACGTGTTTATGTACATGTGTTTATGTACATGTGTTTATGTACATGTGTTTATGTACATGTGTTTATGTACATGTGTTTATGTACACGTGTTTATCTACGTGTTTATGTACATGTGTTTATGTGTTTACAGCGAACGTACATATTTAGTTCGTTTTTAAATAAAAAAATTTCTATAGTTGAAATTCTTCTGCACTTCTGACTGATTCGTGTATCACATACTGTCGTACATTCTGTATAATAAAGATGTAGTAAACAATTGTTTGTTTGATATTGTAAGTGATTTATTATTCTGGGGCTGATCGATACGGTGTAAACAATGCATAGACGAGAAAAAACCTCATTACAACAACAAAAACAAACTAAAAGAATTGTAGAAACGAACGGTACATGAACAAATGAATTGATACAAATCCGTTATATCATCTGTAAATAAATTGTTTTATATTACACTATACAGTATAATTCAATTACAAACTAAATCTTACAGGGATTTTACAGAATATCGAATCATTCTAGATTAACCATAAGAAGAAAAGAGCTGAGCAGAAATAATCGTGTGTTCGTGTGTAGTTAAATAATAGTAAATAATGCCCCATGTTTTCCTTCCAGGCTCACAATCTGTATAAAATATAATAAAAACATCCAAAATGTAAAATATTAATTTTTTATTGTATATGTAGGGCCAGTTCAGGATTTACGGTGTGTATGCAGTACCTCCGGTACCTCTCTGACCCGACACACTCACTGTGGACCCTTTTATCGGTCTGTTTTAGTCCGGTACACGGTTTCTCCCTTAATGATCCCGCTGTCCATTTCATTTTACACTTTAATGTAGTCAGTGTTGACACAAAAGACATCAGTATTATTCAGATTTGGCTGTAGAGAACCGAAGTATTGAGTGCTGGTGGTAGAAAAGACTGCGTACAATAAATGCCGTTTTTCGGTCAAAACAATAAACAAATTGATTTAGTGTTTGGTTCATATTTAACTTGTAACCCTGCAGGTTAAAAGCTCAGTAGATATCATTTTAGTGTAATAAACTGAGTGAAATTAACTTGTGTATCAATAAACCACAAACCTGTATATAGTGTATCGGCGGCATTGGCATCACGTGACACAACCACGCACATGCGCACACACGCCTGCCATATACGTATGTGATGTCATCACGTAGATGTCTACGCAGTCCTGCGATTGGGCAGGACAGTCAAACTAGTGCCGCCATTTTAGGGAAGCGCAATACGACGACCACTCTTGACGCAAAATTCTCGGTGTTTTGGCATTAACCTTTGCTCAAACGGTTCAAATAGCCACGCAGTAACTATTTTGAAGTCAGAAAGTCTGTTACGTGGGTAGCAGAGAATTACTGTCTCGCGAGGTGGTCACCTGTCAAGCTCCAGACGGAGGACAACATGGCGGCCTCATCTCCAGAGCTCCAGCATGAGATCCATGAGGTGGTCTCATATACAGAGCTCCAGCCAGAGGGCAACGAGGCGACTTCACCTCCAGAGCTCCAACCTGAGAGCCACGAGGTGGTCTCACCTGCCGAACTGCCGTCGGAGGTCAACGAGGTGACGCCCCAAGCCACATTCCTGTCCGAGGTCGAAGAGACGGCCTCTCAAGCCAAGTCCAGGTATGGCAGTTTAATCAACCAATAAGGAGTACAAAGGAAAAATCCGGCTGCGTATTCATAAAAGAATAAAACTGTTTTCTTACAGGAATGAGCCATCAACAGACCTGAAGAAGACGAATGATAAAGACGACTGGCACTTCTTCGACACTGAAAAAAATAAAGTCATCTGTATTAAGGTAGCTGATGTAGATGTTTTAAATTTAAAATACTTTAGTCCTCAAACTACTTTAGATCAAAAACAAGAAGAAACATTAATTTATACAATTGGTAGTTTAAAATCCAAATTTTTTAAAATGCTCAAAGAAAAGAAACCTTTAGAGAAAATCAGCAATACGCAATCCGCGTTTGCTTTTTTAGAAAGGACAAATGGTGAGATTGTAGTAATCGGTCCATTTGAGCCGGACAAAAAAGGAAAACACAGTGAGGATTTCATTCTTGATGAAATTGAGAAGTTTATCAAAAAAAATAATGATTTATCTGAAATTTATTTATACACAACAAATAGTCCTTGTCTAGGGAGAAACAAGTCTGATCCCTGTATGTTGAAGTTAAAGAGTTTTTCAGAAAATCATAAGGTTAATATTAATATTTTCTTCTCAAGATATTATGTCTTTATCAGCAACATGCATGGTTTTATTAAAAGACAGGGAAAAGCCACAAGCTGGAATCCTGACTATAAATATAAAGTTCAAGTTAATATGGAACAATGCATACGTACATTTATTCCTGAAAAAGATCATGAAAACAGGGAAGAAGTTTGTAATATTATAAGGGACACTCTTTCTGAAAATCAAGATTTTCAGACGTATAACGAGTGGCACCAGACAGGAACAAAACTATTAGAAAAGCTGGAAAAGCAAAAGGAGAGATGCAGTGAAGATTTCGAGAAGATTAAATCTGAGTTTAAGAAGTGGTGGGAACGAACCGTAGGTGATAATTTCAACAGACATGTAGTTCCACCCATCTTAAAACAGATCCAGGATATTTGTTCCAATCTGAAATTTGTCCAGGTTGATTTGGAGGAAATGGAACGCTTGATTTCTTCTGATGAGCAATAATTGCAATGTATCTATACTTTAATTATAATAAAATCTACAATTATTTACAATCGCTCGTCTGTCGAGAGCCTGCTGACATACTGTATCACGGTGTGGTACGGTAGCTGCACCGCAGCAGACAGGGAGAGGCTTCAGAGAGTAGTAAGAGCAGCACAGAAGATCATTGGCTGCCCTCTCCCCTCCCTGATGGATATTTACACTTCCCGTTGCCTCAGCAGAGGAAAACCCATCATTAAGAACAGCTCTCACCCTGGCTCTGATCTGTTTAATCTGTTGCCCTCAGGGAGACGTTACAGGTGCATCAAAAGAAGGACTAATAGATTCAAGAATAGTTTCTTCCCGAAAGCTATAACCATTCTAAACACATACATGTACTGAGTTCACAGCATATGTATATAGTGTCTCAAAACTGTGCATCTCATAGTACCTCCCCCCCAATATCTTGTTTATTTATCTTGTTTATTTATCTTATTTATCTGTTTATTCTTCTTGTTTATTCTATGTACATGTTGGCACGGAACAAAAAAAAAAAGGAGTGGCTCTTAATTTCATTGTACATGTGTATAGTGACAATAAAACGCATTCATTCATATTTAATGAATATTAACAATATTAGTTGTCCTGTTTCTGATTCTTAAAACACACACACACACACACACACACACAGCACTTCAGGTCACCCGACAGATTATTCGTTGGATTCAGGTCTGGGCTCAGGCTAGGTCATTCTAAAACATTGATCTTATTTTGGTTAATCCGTTCCTTTTTCCTCATGCAGAAAGGTGAAATTCCTTTTCATCTTCCGTCCGCCTTAATAAAAACCCCAGTTCTGGGTTTCCAAAGGTTAGAGAGTGTAGATGAGCTGTTTCTCTCTGTGATTCCACACTTCACTGCTAGAAATGAGAAATCCTTCATTCTCACTGCATGAAGCTCGACAAAACCATCAGCCTTTCTCTGATGTAGAATTAATTCCATCTCTTACAGGAAAGATAGCTTCTTTAAGTCTTATTCCAGTCTGATTTTATTTGAACTATTAGCAGGAAATGTTTATTAAAATGATATTCCTATCTAATAAATAGAAATATAAGTTGAATTGATCTATATTCCAGATATTTCTACCTACAGTGATTAAAACATTTTTGTAGTGTAGTGCATCCATATTCTCAGGAATAGTTGTCTCAGTGGAACGTAGAAGCTGGTATCCCTGTCTGGTATCTTCTTCTTCCCTTCTTCGTATTGGAAAGACATCATTCAGACAACTATTACTGATGCAATTTCAGCAGGACATCTCCCTGCATCTGCAGAGACCTTAATTATAGATCATTCTCACTGCAGTCGTTTCTAATTTCTCCACAAATTACACAAGCAAACAAGTTTCATTCTTTAACCACTCGAAGTTCCTATTTTCACCTTTTAAAAATTTATTTCATCCACACAAGTAAAAGTCACCAGCAGGGGGAGATATGAGACTTTGTCAGAGATTTGAACAGGGAACGCGTAGGAAAGATGGCGTTATGGGAGGAGCACATAATGCAAATGTTTGTTTGCATTTCCAAATGCAAAATGGTTTTTTTCAAAGATTTTTTAAAATCCTGCAGGATAATCCAGACACTGCTTCCCTTTGTAAAGACCCTTCACTCATTCATCTACTTCCATCACAAACTCCACTGCCCAGAATCCACCATTATAGCACAACACTTCCGTATTCAACTAAATTTCCCATCAACCACAAGGACTACAAACTCCATCACATGACTCATACCAAAATTCAAATTCTGCCAAAGCACACCTTCACTATCACTCTACAGTGTATGTGTGTATATATATATATATATATATATATATATATATATATATATATATATATATATATATATATATACACACACATGCAACAAAAGCGCGTAGTCATTGTAAAGTCTGGCTGCTTAATAAACCTACACTTGTATCACCAGTTGTTGTAATGGGAGCAATGGAGTGAGGAAACATGACCATATGAAGCTCATGTACACTTTCTAAACTTTAGAGCTCATGGAATAAATGTAAAGTTTGAACAAACTCCTATTACATCATCAGACATGATAAAATATCTACAGCCTCAGAAGCACTTTGCTTCCACAGACAATGAAGAACATTTATCTGAAACTTCCTGTTTCTCTGGAAACTCTGTGTCCTACACTGAACATTCACTACGTCTATCATTATTAATGATGAACAAAACACACTGACACACTGCCATGTACTTACGGCATCAAAATAAATCACACACTTTTTTCTGGAAGTACATTATTCTTAGGGTAAATAGTTTTAAAATTGTTTCAGCTTACCTTTTGCATCATGACCTGGAGACTCAAAGTGACACTGCTTTGGATGGCTTATTTATAGGTACACACCTACAGCTAGACACCACCCATTAACACACACACACACACACACACACACACACACACACACACACACAGAGCTTTCTGTTTCTGTATTCAAATTTTGAACTGCCATGCAAATACAGTTTTTAAAAAAAAAAATTTTAATCAATGATGTCTTATTAGTTAGCTAAGATACATGCTACGTGCTCTATCGTGCCATCAGCCATCAGACTCCACAATGCAACAATACCCAGTACTTCCTACTCCACTGACTGGGTCTCACAGAAACCGTGTTCAAATGTCTTTGCTTTGAGCCAAATGTTTACACACATACAGGTTAAAGACATTCATGCTCAATATTTCACAGCTCCACTACATTTCATATTTCAGTACATTTCCTCTATTAACACAATAGGAGGTCATTTCAAAAAGAATTGCTGAGAGACAGATGATCATGTTTTGTCAGTGTGAAACTTCAGAAAGAGTTTAAAGAGACAGTCAACTTGGTGTAGGTAAACTTTTTCACCCACTGGCATTCTGATATAGAGAACTAAAGCTGAAATAAATCTATCGTTTTAAACTGACCTCTGATTTTAACAAGCTAGATGCCTCAACTGACTCGCCAAAAGACATGTGTGGAGATGAGAAACACTGAGATGAAGTACATTTTTTAGCCTAGGTGTATGTAAATGTTGGCTGTGACTGTCGCCAACACCCATGCAAGCATCATACTTTTAAAAGTGGAAGAAAAATGAGGAAGAATAAAACCTGGGACAGCACAGAAATGAAAAGACTACCGTTTAAAATTAGGAAACGCATGCTATGACTAATTATATATATAAGAATTGTTTTCAATGTCAATTAGATTGTCAAACAAATAGTAATCAGAATGATAAGAAATAATAGAAATTTGAGGCTCTAGGACCTCCAAGATGTTTGGGATTTTGCAGGGTGGATCATTTGATTCAAGCCTTTTGTTGTTTCCACTAAAACGTAGTGACTGGACTGTCTGGACTGGAGAATAAGCGAGAGGGTGGGGTAACAGGGGTTACAGAAAACAGATCATTGATTGTAGGATTGTGGATATTCAGCTGATTGAGGATAAGATGTGTATTCTGAGATGTTTAATAGATTGTGCTGCAGATTCAGTGCATGTGTCCTGGACCTCGGCATCCCAGTAAAGTTTACACAGGGGCCGAAGGAGATAGCAGGCATCCTTGTCAGGAATCTAGAGCTTTTGTCACGTAATGAGGGTTAGGATGGAAGCAAGTGCAGGTATGGCAGTTTAATAAAATAACAAGTCCAAGGGATCAGACAGAAATCAATAAACAAAGACAGGCAGAGGCCAGACGATCAGGCAAACAGTCCAGTCCAAACAGTTGTAGATCGTGGTGCATTCTGGGAAATGGAGTCGCTGGTTTGCCAGGTCATGACAGCTTTACATATGACTTTTATATCCGAGTTGATTAGTGATATGTGACAAGAGTTTGAGCATTCTGTAGGATTTTTGTTTGTCTTTAAGATATAAGTGTGATAAAGGGAGAGTTCATAGGATGAGGAATTTCTGAATTTTGTTAAATTTCCAAATATTTGGGCTTCAATTGGAGGATCAGTAATCACCTGCGCAGGTGGCTGAGCCTGCTACGGAGCTTGGTGGGATATAGTACGGGGATCTGATTTGTGATAAGATGGGGGAGGCGTAGGAAAATGTAAATTTCCAGATATCCATCAGTCCATAATCTTACATAAATATAATGTATGTTGCTTAAGGAACAATGAGTTGTGGTTTTGATCTGTGCTGACGATAAATGATCTCTCCTTGGATTCAAAACCTAAAATTATGACGCCCCCAGCAAGTAAAAAGACGAGTGTGGTGATTTAGATATTTCAGAGAAGACTGAGTGGAACAGGTGTAGTGTAGCAACTAGCAATATACTCGAACGCACCACTCTGCTTTTATTATTTATTTTTACATGTATTATATTTCCTCCTTACACTTTTAAAGTGACTGCAGCTGAGTCTACATTCAGAATGTGTGTGTGTTCCCTTTATACATTCCTCAGCTTTATTAAGTTGGTGTCTCTCATCTGACTTTGATGAAACATATATCGTGAACTGTAAATGGTCTGCACTTACAGTATCCCACCAAAGTGAGTACACCCCTCACATGTTTGTAAATGTTTGATGATATCTTTTCATGTGACAACACTGAAGAAATGACACTTTGCTACAATGTAAAGTAGTGAGTGTACAGCTTGTGTAACAGTGTAAATTTGCTGTCCCCTCAAAATAACTCAACACACAGCCATTAATGTCTAAACCGCTGCCAACAAAAGTGAGTACACCCCTAAGTGAAAATGTCCAGATTGGGTCCAAAGTGTCAATATTTTGTGTGGCCACCATTATTTTCCAGCACTGCCTTAACCCTCTTGGGCATGGAGTTCACCAGAGCTTCACAGGTTGCCACTGGAGTCCTCTTCCACTCCTCCATGACCACATCACGGAGCTGGTGGATGTTAGAGACCTTGTGCTCCTCCACCTTCCGTTTGAGGATGCCCCACAGATGCTCAATAGGGTTTAGGTCTGGAGACATGCTTGGCCAGTCCATCACCTTCACCCTCAGCTTCTTTAGCAAGGCAGTGGTGGTCTTGGAGGTGTGTTTGGGGTCGTTATCATGCTGGAATACTGTCCTGCGGCCCAGTCTCCGAAGGGAGGGGATCATGCTCTGCTTCGGTATGTCACAGTACATGTTGGCATTCATGGTTCCCTCAATGAACTGTAGCTCCCCAGTGCCGGCAGCACTCATGCAGCCCCAGACCATGACACTCCCACCACCATGCTTGACTGTAGGCAAGACACACTTGTCTTTGTACTCCTCACCTGGTTGCCGCCACACACGCTTGACACCATCTGAACCAAATAAGTTTATCTTGGTCTCATCAGACCACAGGACATGGTTCCAGTCATCCATGTCCTTAGTCTGCTTGTCTTCAGCAAACTATTTGGGGGCTTTCTTGTGCATCATCTTTAGAAGAGGCTTCCTTCTGGGACGACAGCCATGCAGACCAATTTGATGCAGCGTGCGGCGTATGGTCTGAGCACCGACAGGCTGACCCCCCACCCCTTCAACCTCTGCAGCAATGCTGGCAGCACTCATACGTCTATTTCCCAAAGACAACCTCTGGATATGATGCTGAGCATGTGCACTCAACTTCTTTGGTCGACCATGTGGAGTCATGTGGGCCGTGAATCGAACCTCCAACCCTACGATTAGTGGACAACCCGTTCTACCACCTGATCCACAACCGCCCTGAATATATCTGGGTGTCATCAGCATAGCAGTGGAAGCTAATACCATGAAGACAAATAAATGTACCTGGAGGCACCATATAGTGTAAAAGAGACTCTCAGTCACGGAAAGTTTGCATTCCGCTCCTGACGATACCCAAGCCTAATTTCCCCGTGTTTACTATCCTGTGTGTGCTAATAACCAGTTTCTAAAATTTTGTCTTGGCCTTGTTTATGCCGTTTGTGCCTCCCCTGACCCTCGCCTGTTTTCTGATATCGATCCTGTCCTTCATTTTGGATTTGACTTGGTAATTCTCCCAGCTCTAGCACACCAGGGCTTGGAGAGTTACAGCTTTGCTATGAAAGGTACATCACACACAGAGGGTAGCTCTGTAGCTCAGACTATTTGAATGTGATTGAAAGCATTCAAATTTGACCTGGCGAGCAAACACGGAACACGGAGAAACACACCTTCCTCTCTGCAGCAATCTTGGCTTTAGCTTTCACTTTTTATTAGCTAGATAAGATACGCGCTACTTTATAATTTCTTACAGATCTGCCAAGAACTTCAGGTGCATGTTAGAAAGTGTGTGCACGTTCATGACACTTGACTAGCATGTCCAAAACTGTCAATCACATCATCAATCACCAAACAACTGATAAAATACATTTTCTTACAGAAATCCTCACCAGCCAAACAAGGAGGAAGAAGATGGCAGGGGCAGCTGGACTCATGTAGACACTACAAATGGTTATATTAGTAGTAAAACTGGGTCTCTTGACGACCTTAAAAAACATTTCGATTCCAGCGTAGATACAAAATATTCTAATAATGATGCACTTGATTTTAATATAAATGAGTTTGATCATCGATGTAAACTATATATTCATTTAAAACAATTCCGTAAAGAAATATATAAATTGTCTGTTGAAAAAAAACTGTATAGGCAGACAGCATATGCCCATTTAATTATGAAAGGTAACAAAACTAAAACAATAGGTCCAAAGCACCCGATACAAAACAAACATAGTGAGGACTTTATAATTGATGAAATGAGGAAGTATGCCAAGGACATATCTATAATTTTACTTTTTACCACCAACAGTCCTTGTTTAGCGCGAGAAGGTTGTAAACCTTGTGCACGCAACTTAACAGACTTTTCAAAAAAGCATCAGGTTCCAATGATAACTTTCTTCATAAAACCTTATTACTTTATCAAAAACATCGATTACTTGAATAATCAACATGCAGGAAAGCCTTCTTGGGATCCTCACTATGAGTATAATCTAGAATACAATCTTTCAGAATTCAAATATAAATGTAAAGAAATTCCCGAAGATCAAATGGAAAAAGTCTGTAATATTATAAGGAACATTCTTTCAAAATATTCAGAGTTAGCACAGACGTATAACAAGTGGAAACGAACAGGAACAGAAGCCTCAGCAGAGCTCGAGTCCTCACTGAGAGAGGAAATGAAGGAGCTATCAGATAAAGATTTAGACACGGTTACAGAGAAGTATAAACTCTGGTGGACTTCAACCATAAATGAAAGTCTCAACACCCTTGTAGTTTTACCCACCTTAAAACACATCGAGGGCCTTTCACACCACATGTGTAGGTTTTTCAGGATCACATACACTGATATATCTGCTTGGAGTTATTAATCTTTAAACATTAATCTTTCGCCCTGTTGTGAGTGGGAGGTTGGAGAGCCCCTTCCATGGGGACCGGAATTTTTAGTATCCGGCTTGTCCATGGTGGGGTGAAGAGACAATTGTAACCCGCCAGGGGAGCATGCGTCACCACTCCGCCTCCTGTAGCGGCCTCACTTCACAGCAAATTGAGCAGAGTTAAATTTTTGCTGTTGATGAACAGAGAGTCAATCTATCTCTACGCGGAGTTGATCTAACTCTGTATGTTGTCTAATCTATTAGATTTCACACTGTACCACGAAAGAGTTGGTGTCAAAATGGAGCGTTAGAACAGAAATCAACTGATAGTGTCACCGCTATGGTGGAAGGCACCACTAGGAGTGACTGACCTAGATCAGACTGGTCGCTGATTCGTCCGCCCTTTTGGCGGGAGTTAGGACCCCTCCCTTAACTCTAGTGGAATGCACAGCAGGTGGAAGGAAGGATATTTTGTGAACGTCTTCTAGAAGACTTTTCGCATTGTGTCGGTAACTAACAGTGTATTAGATGACCCAATGCGTGCTATTGTTATATACAGACGAAAATACGCATTTAGACTTTGGTATGATGTTTATAGACACTGCAAGGACGAGTAACAGTAAAGCTAGAGCCGACAAACTAACGTTACCTAATGTTAACGTTAGCTAACGTTGTCATTAGCTCCTAATTAAGTGTCCGGCAAGCTAACGTTAGCTAGCGTTTGTTTCTTCTACTTTCATACGGTTTCTGATTACTGGTCTGTAAGTGAACTAAATGGAAATCTCGTTGAGTTTGCAAGGTTTGCCCATGTCAATTATGTGACGTTACATCAGTTATGTTAACAGTCTTTTGAATAAGAGAACAGCTAAAATTAGCTAGCTAATTAGCTAAAGTTAGACAAGAACCTGCCCCCACACAGCGAAATCCCCAGTGAAGATTCAACACCCAGAGTGCGTCCACAATTGTCCTCGAGTCCACAAGAAAGAGGAGGAACCCAACAGAGTTAATGGACCAGAATGAAGCAAGACAGGTAAGCTTTGAATAAATGCATTTTAAATCCTCAATTACGTAACTGTTTATTATTGATATTCATCTGTAGAAGTGTTTCGTAAATGTATTCTCGGCATTAAGGAACGGCATTAAAAATCCTCTTAAACTTCCACGAGCATGTTGTAACGGATAGCTGCACAGTGACGCAGAGGCGGAGTCCGTTCCATTCCGTGTTTTAATTAACGGAAGAAATTTTTGGAAGGGAAAAATCTTGAAATTGTTAAAAAGCTTTGGTGAATGCTCATCAATGTTAAAGATGCTGTCTGCAAAGGTGGATGATGTGAATGGAACGATGGATGTACTTTCTACAACTCACCAGAGTGAAATGGAGGAAATACACAAAAAATTCAAGCAACTGACTCTTCCAGTCTCACCACTGTTAAAAACCCTTCAGGAGTAGAGCTCCCTGTATCCAGTCTTACTTCAATTCCCAAAAGTGATCACATCAAACTAACTTTTCCTACATACGGAAGACCTGGAGATGATCCTGACCCCTTACTTTATTTATCCAAATGTGAGGATTTCCTTGTCTTACATCCTTTATCCGACAATGACATTATTGCTACCTTCAGAACAGTCTTCCATGGCACTGCTCGAGACTGGTGGGAGATAACACGTTCCAAAGGGAGGAATTCAAGTCTGCTTTTGTGTCTGCCTTTTTGGCTGAAGACTATGAAGACGAGTTAGCTGAACGTGTCCGAACTAAAAACCAAGGCGACAATGAATCCATCCGAGATTATATTCATATAGAGCTCTATGCACACGATGGAATCCTAAACTGACTGAATTAGACATTGTAAAGCTCATTCTGAAACACATAAAACCTTACCTTGCCAGTCAGCTCCGTTCTCAGAGATTTCTCAATGTGGACGATCTTGTACGGCTTGGTTATCAATTTGAGAGAGACCATGACCAACAGCTGGCATATGAACGCAACCTCCAGGGAAGAAAAGTGAACCAAATGCAGAAAGGATTGCATCCGGGTAGTCAACATGGAGAAAAACTGCCTCTGTGTTGCTGCTGCAAAGGTGCCCATTCCCCTGGATCCTGCCCTCAGTATACATCTCCATCCTCTTCTCATTTTCCTTCCCAAAATAAGCAAAAACCTTATCACTCAAAAACCAGTGGACCCTCCAGCAACTCTTCTGTGTCAACAGTAACCTCCAAGCAACCTCAGAGAAAAAATACTTTGATTTCTTCACCAACTTCTCCTTTTGATTCACTGGTTATTCCATCACAATTGGTGGTACCCATACAGATTAAGTCGGTGGTATGGAAAAGCTATCGTTGACACCGGAGGAGGATTCCATCGTCAAGTGTGAGGACCAGTTCTGCACTGGGAATTGTGACACTTTTTCTCCAAACATGGAAATGTACGTTCTTGTATTCTGTCTGAAAACCCAAGCCAGTGTGTGTTTGTGTATTTTCACCACAACACCAACAGGCCGGTCCAAAATGAGAAATTCAACGTTCTAATCTTTTATATCCCAAATGTATGCATAAATAACACCGCAGATCTTAATTTTTAGTATTTGACCTTTCATCCATTTGTGTCCGTTATGTTTACACCTGTACAAACCTTGTTTATAGATCGACCAGGATTTCTCCATGATGTTTGGTGACGGAGTTTCTCAGAAGTTCCTGGCAAAGTGGTCAACATTCTTCAAGCCAAAAGTCATTGCAGACTGCAAGACTCTTAAGAATATGGGCGAGCTGCTGTCAGGAACTGAACCTGAATCTGAGGACTACAATGGTCAGTATACACCGTTTTGTATTTTAAAAATATTCCAGCCTTTAAAAAAATAATTAAAGAGAGATCATTTCATTATTTTGTGATGTCTTTAGGATGGGACAGCGATATGTCCTCAATCCTTTTGCTGCTGCATCTGCTCCCTCCAACCTCAAGAGGCCAGAAAAAACACCCAAGATCAGTTCAGCTCAAGCAACCAGCCATCTTGTGAGATATCTTAAGGTATGCAAAAGTTAATATTTAAACATCAGATCTTAATTTTAAGAACTCTTGAGGTGTAGATTATTTTGGGATTCTGAGACCTGCATCTCATTTTGCTTACTCCACCTGCAAACAATATGTTGTTTGAGCCAAACAACCATTGTTTGGCTCAGTAATTCAAGTATAGGAGATAATTTGGCTTTAAATGGCTTGCTGGGATTTGTGGAATCTTTCAATGCAACTAATTTCTGTAGGTTTTGTTTAATTAGTAAGGAAGAAGTTCAATCTATATTTACTGAAAATCGTTCTGGGTTAATATTCCGTTCCAAAGAGGTTCATACTGAACATTGTAAGGCACTAAATGAAAATCCTGAACTGCGGTCAATATATGGTGTCAAAAAGTCACGTGTGCTCAATTCATTACAGTATTTCCATTGTACTGATAACTATGCTGTTGACATCATGCATGATCTGCTAGAAGGTGTGGTACAGTATGAACTTAAACTGTTTTTTGTGTACCTTGTTAAACAGGATTATGTCTGTTTGAACACATTGTCAGATTTAATTATGGTTACACAGACTGTAAAAACAAACCAAGTGGGTTAAAAATGGATGATAAGAGCAAACACCTGGGTCTGAAGGCCATACAGTCATGGTGTCTTCTGCACAACACTCCACTGATTTGGTGATGTCGTTGAAAGGAATAACAATCACTGGAACTTTCTCCTGCTTTTGATACAGATTGTCAATATAGTGTACCAGTGATCTCCCTGTGTTCAGAAAGATCTGTGAGATAATAATATATGAAGAGAGTCCTTTCATAATTTCCTGTAATGTAAAAACGATGTAGTATGATGACCACTTCAATGTATACTGTATAGAAGATAACCAAATGGATGAGTTTTCTGTCATCTCTGTGAATGAACTGACACATTTTAGGCCATTTGACCAGCAGTGCTCTAATGAGAATAATCACAGAGAGTACATAGTGCCCAATTGTTATATTTAGAAAGACTTGACCTGAGGGGTCAGTAATGTTAACGCCCTTGAAAAAATAAAACTATTATAAAGCAATCAACTTGGTTTTTTTCTTTATTTGCCTTTTAGATTTGTAATCATTTAAATGTCATTTTAATTGTCCAGTAGCATATTAACACTTTATAACACTTTAGCGAGAATTAATTTCTAACACTACACACTGGTGTTGAGAAACTAACACTTGACTAGTGTTCAATTTCAACTATACAAAGAGTTGATGTGAACTCTATTAAAGTGTTAAAATGACACAGTGGAGTGTGGACCCCTCCGGACACTTTAAAAGTGTTGAAATGAACTCCAATAGAGTGGATTCGTTTCTGTGGATTTTGCTGTTGGTAGACCAGACATGGAGGTATTGGACTAAAACGGGGACTGAAGGGTGGATTCTGGAATATATATATTATATATATATATATATATCCTTTGAGTGATTTGTAATGAGTTATTACTCAACATTAATCTTTCAAAATATCAAATGATTTGAATGGCTTCTTCAAGATTATGAGTTTTACAAGTGCCTACTGACTAGTCGTAGTTATCTAATCACTGTTTTGGGAAAGTCTCCGGCTCAACCTGATCCAACATTGAAGAAGCTCTGTGTGTGTGTGTGTGTGTGTGTCAGGATATTCAGAGGTGAACTGACCATCTGACGAGACAACTGGACATCCAGATAATCGATGAGGAATTCTTCTTACTCACAGCTCCTATGTGGACAATTCCTAAGTTTAATGCCTTAACCAATCAGAATCATTAACACCACAGCGAAAAATAAATAAATAAACAAACTGTCTCGTTTTCTTTTCTTCTCTGCTGGACAACTGTGGAATAGTCCGTCAGCTATCTATCCATCCATCCATCCATCTTCAATAGCGCTTATCCTTTTCAGGGTCACGGGGAACCTGGAGCCTATCCCAGGGAGCATGGGGTACAAGGCAGGGTACACCCTGGACAGGGTGCCAATCCATCGCAGGGCACACTCACATACACACTCACACACACATTCATACACTACGGACACTTTAGACACGCCAATCAGCCTACCATGCATGTCTTTGGACTGGGGGAGGAAACCGGAGTACCCGGAGGAAACCCCCGCAGCACGGGGAGAACATGTAAACTCCGCACACACATGGCCCCAGCGGGAATCGGGAATCTATTTATTTATTCATCCTTATTTCATTCATTCATTTGTTTGTTTGTTTATGATTTTGTCGATCACTCTAAGCAGATATCTAAGTTCTGCACGTGCCGTTTTAGTTCAATAATCCGCGTCATTTTAGTAACAAGTACTAACAAAACAAAGCGTTTTATTTTTCAGTGTCATGCGTGTTTTATCCGGTGAATTCGTGTAGATTGCGACAGTTTTAACTCAGCAGCATTGCAGTGGAACGTTTGAAAATGATTTAAGTCGTGTGACATCGTGTAAAGGGTGTAAAGAAGAAATTATGGTGTGGATTTGAGGCTAAATCATTCAAATATTTACTTGCAATATGTGTGCAATACTAGCGTCAGTCAGCAGGTGGCAGCAGATACACAATAATCATTTAAAAAAAACAAAACTGAGGTTTCCAAAACCTAGAATGGATTTCACAGTCAAGTGAGAGTATGTCTAACAGGTTCAACGTTTTCAAAGCCTGGAGCTGTTAGAAGGAAAGTTTAATAAGTACATATTCGGATTATTCTCAGTTCTCCAGAAAGTTTCAGAAGGAAATTGCAGTTTTATGAGACGTCTCAAGGCTTTCAGAGGAAGACTGGATGAGATAAGTTTATTCTTGATTTGTGACAGCAAAGAAGCTTTATGCATTGTGCTGCTTGAGGCGTGATTGGCTGATCGGATAACTTCACGAATGAGCTAATAAAGCGGCCGGAGAGTAACCCAGATTGTAGATATACACCGCCAATGAGTGACAGTCCTGTCAGGCTCAACACAAACCCTCGAAGCAATTCAACAACCACTGCAACTTATGAATAATATATTTATATTAAACTGATTGAATAAAACTTTTTATCCATTTGTTGCTACGTTTAATGTTGTGGAACGTCCCATTCCTGTTCTCACTTACGTTAAAGCAGTTATAAACACTCGTTCCCTCACCATCATCGCTTTATCCTCTAAACTTTACCTCTGACACTGGAGACTCCTTCCATACATGTTAAATAAACATCTCATTACAGCAAACTTCACCACATCGATGGTTTAAAAAAAAATCGTTTATATGCAGAGTTTGCCGTACAAGTCCTTGTGAATGTGCTGTTACTATGGAAACGACGTTACTTCTAGTTAATATAGTGATTTGCGGTGTAAACGGTCCAGTTACACCGCTCTTTGTTCACGTAAATCCATCAAAAAGGTAGTGTGAAGTACAGTGCACGTTAATACGGTCATTTATAATTTATGCTTTATTGATGCAATAGAACATTTTTCGTTTATAAAAAAATCACAAAAAAGATCGATGTTAAAACTAACGCTAACGTTAAAGCCGACGTGTAAGACCTGATTAAAATAACGAAAAACAAAACGAGTATATGGCTGTAAGGATGTCTGTATCTGTAAAAGATCTTGTTATCCCATCTGCACGCTTCATCATCCCTGAAAATACATTCCTCCGACAAGAGATGACGCATACGCTAACATGCTAACATTGTAGTATAATGCTAATTTGAGAGGCCTGATGGTCTTTTTCGTACTGAATCAGCGTACGAGCGACAGAAACGGATTGTCGGTGGCTTGGATGAGAAGTCGAGCTTGAAAAAGTCTATTGTCTCCTGTATTTCTCAGCTCACCCATCATCCTTTGCAGCAGACCAAACAGGAAGAGGAAATGAAGATGTCCTGAATCTCAATCACAATATTTAAATCAGTGAAATCTCATGATTATAACTCCTTTAGTCACTTGATACTGAAATACATGTAGTTTTTTAAAACATCACAAACTATTAATGTTTTGGCTCCGCCCCTTTTCGATACTCCTAGCTATGTTAGTTACAGCTACGTTAATTATATCGACTTGATTAAGATGCCAAACAGGAAGGAAAATTGATTTTAAACTATAATAAAAGATTACCACACCTTTCTTAACCAAACTTTCTAACCCTAACCCTTTCTAAAATTCGTTATTTTAATAATATTAATAATTAGTCCTTCATTTTACTTTCCTTTCATGAATTTTTCCTTTAAACGTTACCTAAATGTTCCGCAGTTCTGCTTCAGAACATTCCCTTGAATTTCCTTTATATTCTTAATTCTCCTTTTTTTTAAAAAAAAATCAATAAATAAAATAAATAATAAGTAAAAATCAGATTTCTTTGAAAAGTGTCATTCATTTTATTCTTACACAGTTTCTTTCAAATTTTGCTTCATAACTGACTTTAATTTTCCACACGTTTTAAACGAAATGCTTAACTTCTGTGCTTACTAATACTTTTGTTAAATTTCCTTACGATCTTTATTACATGACCTTCACAAACCTCCTTAATTCCAGTTTAAAACGTTCGACGTTACACGCTTCTCCGTAAAACCTGATTTACATCTTAAACTTCTCTTACTTTCAAGTTTCAAATACTTCCTTACTTTTGCAGTTTGACTGTAAGGAACATGTCCTCATTTCATATATTAACATAACTGTTTCTTTAAAACGTGTTGGCATTTCCTTCATAGCTTTCCTGTGCTCAATTTCTCTTCAAATCATGTTTGACTTGCATTAATTGTGTACATTTTCATCAATACTTTTACGTAAATATTTGCTTTACATTCCTCTAAACACGTCCTGACGGATCTATGGTGATGTTATTTATTGTGTTTAGACGTGAGTAGAAATGCTACAGAGAGTTGACGGTAACAGCGATGAGCATTTCCATGAAATGTTTTATATTAGAAGTAGATATTAAATATCGGCAGCGTAACCGGTAATCGTCGTGGCCGTGTAGTTCTCTTCCTGAGCGGCTTCCTGTGAAACGTCCGAAACGTTCCGTCTCTTTCAGTAAGGAGAGAAGACGATCGGACCATGAGCCGTCCTCAGGGGGCGGAGGGCGGGTCTAAAGAGGGTGGGGTTAAACAGAGGGGCGTGGACTATGGCGGTTGGCGGATGAACGTGGCTCAGAGACAAAGGCCCGGTTGCCATGGCGCACAGCGTGGCGGGGGTGAGAGCTGACGTTAGGAAGTTGGAGGTCAGCGTTCTGGAGAGTTCCTTCTGGAGTGTGAGCTTGGTCTGAATTTGGAAAACACACACACGATGATAACTAACACAAATCTGTAGTCCTTTTACACAGTAACTACTAATAATATAACTAATATATTCACGTCTCTGTAAAACATAGTTCCTACTTGAAGAAATATAAATAAATAGTAAAATAACACGGCTCTTATTGACCGTTAGCACCGAGTGAGCCGAGTTGTTGATGTACGGGCTGAAATTTGTTGTAGGTGGTTTCATGGTCGCTCGGTCTCGGTGTCTCCTGCTGCTCATGTGCTGAAAAGACAAACAGATGTGTAGAACGTAATAAAATGTATGAAATGCGTCATTGGAAGTCAATTCTACAGCTTTATAAGTGTTTGAGCTTTAAAATGATCATACACTGATTTTTGGTGTGAAATTGTCATTTTGGTTGAATTTTTTTTTGTAGAATGTGTACAGAATAAATTAATTGCTAAATGTTTTTAGTTAAACTAGAAAGTTCGTTTTTACGTAATTTAATAGCGATTTTTCACCGAGTGGTAATTTTCACAAAACTTGACAGCTAGAGTTTAATTGATAAACGATTTGAATTAAACTGGAAAGCTAGTTTTTACTAAAAGGAAAGTCATTTTTATCTTTATCTTTAAAGATTTCCCGTTCGCTAGCAAGCAAGCTAACGTTACGCTAACCGCGTTGTGTGTAAATACTAAAATTCGAGCTAATGTTCCCAATTTTATGATTTTTTTTTTGTTGTTCATTTCCAAATTCAGTTATTTATAGCTAATGTGTTCATTCTTCGTTCTCTGAGGACAATTTACATTTGCGTGATTTCATTGCTCTTGGGAACAACATACGGAATATGCGGCACGTTGGATTAGTTACTCGCCAGTTGTGCGGTTGTTCTCGAGTTTCTCCAACAGCCGGTTATTCGTTCTCGTTAATAAAGCATTCGGAGGAAAATTCAGATTTTTCAGTTTTGGTTTCTATCTGTGTATTTCTGTAAATACTGTCGTAAGATATGTTTATGGTATCGTGACATCCCTACTAGTTTGTGCGAAATTTCCTAGCACAATTTTAACTGCTACTCTTTAAACGATGATTCGTTTTGAGTAAACTTGAAAGCTAGTTTTTACTCGACGTGATGGTTACTTCTACTTGAATTTTTTTACTAAACAGAAAGATTCATACGCTTGTTTTTATCGGATACATCTTACACACCTTTTCAGTTAAAGTCCGAAGAAAATGTAAAGTTTTTATACATATTGTGGTACAAGATTCCGTTTTGTTTAATGTCAATTAAAACACAAACTTGTTGGAGCTGAGCTTCTGAGTTGACGTCTATATCACACACAGTGCAGTGATGTGATTGGTCGGTGGAGGCGGGGTTGACGGATGGCCGTTTAGGGCGGGGCGTGGCACAGGACGAATACACTTTCCCGCCCCGTTTTCGTGACGACGTACAGCGACCCCCCAGCATCAGTCTGTGCTTAGAACCTACAACCATGACAGCATCAGGATCAGGACAGCATTTTTAGCTAAAAATTTATTTTTATTTTTTTTTTAAATAGTTGCTACATACAGTTACTTTTTTGTGCAAATTTTTTAATATATTTTTACAAGATTCAAATTTCTACAATTTGAAAGCTAGACTTTACTAGATGTGAGAGCTAATTTTGGTTTATAGGCAGTTTTTCCAAATTTGATAGCTAGTATTTAAATAAATAAATAAAAACTAGTTGTTTTTTTACTTGAAAGCCATTTTGTAACAAAATTTGACAGATTTCTATTAAACTCAATGTGTTTTTAATTATTAACTAACTTGGAATCTTGTTTTTACCAAATTTGATAGTTGTTTTTTTCTGATAATCAGGTTTACTACTTAATTTCATAGCTAGTTTTTAATTTGATAACCATTTTTTATTAAGCTGAATTCTAGTTTTTATAAATGTGCTAATTTTAACTGATAACTAGTTCTACTAAATTTGATAGCTAGTTATTAACAAATTTTGATAACTAGTTTTTATAACTAGTTTTTATTAATAACTAGTTTTTATTATACTTTAAAACTAGCATTTTTAAACCAAATTTAATAGCTTGTTTTTACTAGTTTTTATTAGACTTGAAAGCCAAGTTTTACCAAATTTGACAGCTAATTTTGACAGTTTTACTACTTAATGTCCAAGCTAGTTTTTAATTTGATACCTATTTTTTATTAGCTTGAAATCTAGCTTTAACAAAATGTGCTAATTTGAACTAATAACTAGTTTTACTAAATTTGCTAGCTAGTTATTACCAAATTTTGATAAATAGTTTTTATTCTACTTTAAAATTAGTCCTTTTACCAAATTTAATAGCTAATTGTTTTTAATTGACAACTAGTTTTTATTAGTCTTGAAAGCCAATTTTTACCGATTTGACAGCTAATTATACCTTAGCTAGTTTTTAATTGATAACTAGTGCTTATTAAACTTTAAAGCTAATTGGATTTAATTTGATAGCTAGAGTTTAAATGAATAACTTTTTTTTTTTATTAAAACTGAAAACTATTTTTTAACTGATAACAAATTTTCTAAAACTTAAACGCTCATTTTTGCTAAATTTGTTAAGTGTGTGATTAGTCTGTTGAAGTGCTTAGTGGAGAGACTTCAGTACCTTTATAATGGTCCTCAAGCTGCGAGCCCGAGTTGACGGTCACTTTACAAACGGGACACTGGAGACTCTTGCTGCATTTCCTCCTCCTTCTGTATCCCTTTACTACGGACTCAGAGTCCCACGAACACTTCGGGTCGACTGGAGCCACCAGAGCAGGGGATTCTGGGATACGCTTGCTCTCACACAGCCTTTGTGAGGCAGAAGTGTGTGAAATGTGTGTTAGCGTGACTGAGATCCCCTGAACACGTACGTCTTCTGGGTTTGATGCCTGTGATGAACAGATTGATGCTGCAGAGGGAGGGAAAGGAGAGTGAGACAGACGTTCATGATTGGTGTGTTTACTCTCACGCTCATGTGTGCTTAGTTTGTTTACACACACCTGTCCTCTCCGACAGACTGCCGTCCTCCATCTCTCCCTCCATTGGTTTCTTTCTCTCCCTCCACACAGACTTTCCCAGAATCCTTTGCTTGTTCTTCAGCTTGTCTATGGCTTTGAGCTTGCGTGCATGCTTGTGCCCTTTGTAGTGCGCTTCTGCTTGGTTCTGACAACAAACCAGAAGAAAAATAGCGCCCCCCCCCAAATATTAAACAAACAAACAGGTCAAAAACTGATTATAGATTTGCATGAAGCTCAATAAACAAACAAGCAAACATAAATAAATAATACTGAAGTAAACAAATGGCAGAAAGTTTCTTTTTCCAAAAACCTGCACCTAAAGGAGTGTAAATGTTTATGCGTAGCATTACACGAATTCGCTGTATTAATAATGAGGTCAATGGACAGTCCTCACAAGGAGGGTATGAAAATCTTTTGGATTCGTTCTTGTATCAAGTAAAAAGCAAAAGACTAAATGACCATAAAAGAATGGTCATGTTCGCTAACAAACTAGCTAGGATTCCAGATTTCGGCTACGGAAATTCAGTGGAATATAATGGACACAAAGCAAGACTGGGCGCATTTCACGAGGGGGTTGATTTCCAAAGAACATGATGGACGCCATAGAAAGCGGTGAAGAGAGAGAAATCAGCAGCGTGCTCCTAAAACGCACCACCTCGCTCCATCCACTGCCAAAGACATGCAGCTTGATTGCCCCAGTTTATCACCACAGGAGGGACTGAATGCATCGATGAATGCGATGCCTGGGAAGTGTACAGATGCCCTGAGCTGTGGTGAAAAGAGGTCGCTCACTAGGGTAACAGAGGAGTGCTCCGAGTGCAGGACGGATAACCGTTCAGACTGAACTCTTCTCTCTCTTACCGTCATTTTGAGGAGACGACTAGGGACCATCTTCATCATGTTGCCATTAACATGTCTACAAAATATATGCTTATTAAAATATTTTATACAGGTAGCAGTGGGCAGGTGGGGAAATAGTAAGTAGCACACAGCCTTCAGTAGGGTTTTGCTCAGGTATAAGAATCAATTGTGTCTGCTTGGGGTAGACCAAGCGCTGGGTCTTTACAACCAGGTCTGTCAGGCTGAATAGTTTCCTGTCTGTCTGCTCAGACTGCTCTGTTCTTGTCATGCTTCCAGTACTTGGTGGACTGGACGTATATATGTATATATATATGTCGCACTCCACATGTCCATCAGAGGGTAAAACTGAACAGGTGGAAGTGGAATCCTGTGGCATGTTCAACTCCTTTACGTCTGACTAACTGCACCTGCTGTCATTTAATGCGACTTATTTAAGGACTCTGATGTTCAGAGCTCATTTCAGAAGGTAAATGCGTAATGCCTTTCTCGTGTACCTCTGTGTCCTCTGGTACTCGGACAGACCTGATGAAGATTTCGTGCCATTGTATGTTTTTATCACCGCATATGGGGACATTTCGTTTTAATCTAGGTGTCTTTAACCTTCCTCTATTATTGTGCTCACCTCACTCTGACTCTATAACTGACTGAGACAGAGTGAAAGAGTGTGTGTGTGTGTGTGTGTGTGCGTGTGTCCATCTCACTGTTGAGTTGAAGCGCAGGTGACAGATATTGCATGTGATGATTTGTTTCTTCTTTAGCGATTGTGCGATGCTTAAAGTGTCTCTGATAACCGCCTTCCGAACAGGATCCATCTTTACACACACACACACACACACACACACAACGAGAGGAAAAAAGCTTTATAACTGTAGTGCTGAAGCTGCATGCAACACTACTCCTTACTGCAAAGATACAAAATGCTTATTTACACACACACACACACACACACACACACTCACACACACACACACCGCACTGAAGTTGGAGAAGAGGCTGAGGGGTGAAGTGCTGTTTACTCTCAGAGGCAGAAAGTGCTTCAGGTCAATCTGGGGCTGAACAGGAAGTGATGTCAGCAGAGCGCCGCCCTGGGATGGACTTCCTGTACAGACAGGAAACAGAACTATTTAGACATGAGAGAAATTGTGTCTCGATTGATGTGACTTGATCTTCCTTGAGGTGAAATTTTTCCACACGTTAATTTCTTGTTCATCTCTAACCATGTGTGTGTGTGTGCGTGTGTGTGTGTGTGTGTCACTGATGTACCACTCATAAATTCACCTCTATCTCGCCCTCGTCTCTGATTTCTGCATTACTGATCTTTCTTCTCCTTCACATGAGCTGCTCAATATGCAACAGATGGAATGATAGATGAATGGAAAGATATGGATGGATGGATGCATGGATGGATGAAAGCATAGCTGGGTAGATGGATAAAAAGAGACAGATAGATGGAATAATAACGGATGGATGGAAAGAAGAGGTGGATGAATGCTTAATTAAATGGAATGATTGATGGAAAGCAACGAAACTATTTTCTGATGTTGTGTTCTTGAACTAATTATGTAATTGTACTATTGGAGTGATGGATGGAGGGATGAATGAAAGAATAGCTGGGTAGATGGATAAAAAGAGATGAATAGATGGAATAATAACGGATGGATGGATGGTAAGAGACTGATGGATGATGCATAGATGGCTGGATAGATAAATGGGATGGATAGATGGATAGATGGATGGAAAGAAGAGATGGGTGGATGCATAGATGGATAGGATGGATGGAATGATGAATGTGATGGATAGATGGATGGAAAGAAGAGGTGGATCAATGCTTAAATGGAATGATTTGGATGAAATGCGGTGGAACTATTTTCTGACATCATGTTCTTCAATTTATTATGTAATTGTACCACTGGAGTGATGGATGGATGGAGGGACGGACGGAGGGATGGAGAAACGGACGGAGGGAGGGACGGACGGGTCGCCCTATCGTCGAGAGACCGTGAAGGATGTAGACAGCTAGTACTACGGGTCAGATAATACCTCCCTCAGGAACCACCATTACACGTGTAAAATGAACACACAGCATAGACGGATATAAATACGACAAAGCTGCGAGCGAGCCAGCGCCAGGATCCCTTGGAAAATCCGATGCCTGCTTTAGTTTGGATCGTTTCCACGGAATAAATGGGTCTGATGTGGACGCATGCCAGAGCAGCAGTGCTATGCTGAAACAGAGACGCACTACAATGCGGAGTGTGAACAATACGCAGCGACTAAAGCTTTTAAAGACCCGTCGCATATCTATTTTAGCACGCTGAGGCCATTCAGCGCCGTGAACTAAAGTGTGCGGAACATTCCATTTCCTCCATGGCTTACAACACCACGGTGTTCAATGAATACCTTGATATTGTGGCTAAGTCCATTTTGTGTGTGTGTGTGTGTGTGTGTGTGTTAATTTATCTACGCATCTACTTCAAAATGTTTTAATAACTGTGAAGTCATGTAAGGAAATTAAATGTGAAAAAAAAAAAAAAAAAAAACACCCACAAGCAACATTTGAAATATTTGCATATTATGGAAATGATATGCAAATACTCTAATGTGCTGTGTGATGCTCAGTGAGGTCACAGCGGGTCAGAGTTAAATTAGCATAATCAGTCAGGCCATTTTGCGGGGTATTTTTTTATGTGATGCATTCACTGCAGAGAGAGGGGGCTAGAGCCGCTTTTCAACCTCTTCTCTCTCTCTCTCTCTTTCTCTCCATCCATCCATCCATCCCCTGCTGTGTAATCTAAATAGACTCATTCACAGGGAATGTAATTATAACTGCCGTTCTGGGACATTAAGAGAAAAGATCGCCTCTTACACCACAAACCAAAAGTGGGGTTTTTTTGTTTTGGTTTTTTAAACCGGAGCAAAAATAATCCAGCCCAATTCCAGTCTGTCCCATCAGCCTTAATGAAGCATTTAAGGAAGTTTGCTTTGATATTCAGGATTACACCTGCTCCAAAGAGCTTAGTGTAAAAATTTACCACAAACAACTCTGGGGAAAAGTTGCTTTAAAGAATTATGGTTAAATTCTACGCTAAACATTCTGGATTAAATGTACTTCAAAGAATTCTCTGGAAATACTTGCCTCAACGACTAATTGGTAAAATGTGCCTCAAGGAATTCTGGGTAAATTTGCCTTTAAATTGTTGGTGTTAGACATGGCCTACCTTAAAGTGACACTACAACTGAATTAGACTAAAATTAAACTAAATCAAACTCTCAGACTTGGATTTGTCTCATAGATATAGATATTACAGATCTGAAATATAAAGCAGACTGAAAAAAACTCCGAACACAAAGCCAGGATTTCAGGCGTCGCCGTTACCCGTGCTGTTTCTGGCTCCGCCGCTGGTTTTGGCCCTGCTGGCTTGGCGCAGTCGGCGCTGGTGAGTTTTTCCGTTGTAGTGGATCTGAGCCTGAGCGCTGGAGTTCAGCTGAATATTACACACCGCACACAGCGTTAGGGTTCGCTGCTTTCGCCTCCGTTTCACCTCCGACGCCTCGCACTCCGCACCCAGCAGACGACTCGTACCTGAGAATCAAAGGTTAAAGGTCACACATGAGAACATGTTAGTATGCTCACTACATGAATCTGTTCTGAACATCGAACCCACAGATTTGTTCACAATACAACTGTAATGTGATTTTTTTTTTTAAAAACCTATTCCACCCCACACCACCAGAGGTCCCTATCACCAAAATATTAAGCCACATCCAGGTCTACACTTTATTTCCTCTTTTTGGTCCAAAATGATGGACCAGATGCATAGATACCGGATCGGCAAGGCACCAAAACTGTGAAAATGTCAAAGCTCAAATTGAAGTACTTTCCCCCTCCCCTCCCAAACTGCTGCCACAAATGTGGAAGTATACAATTCTTCCTTCCTCTAAAATGTCTTCATTGCTGTAGCATTAACATTATCCTTCACTGGAACTAAGGAGCCCAAACCCTGAAAAACAGCCCCAGACCATTATTCCTCCTCCAAACCTTACAGGTGGCACTATGGTAAATGGTGCACTTATAAGGTGCTTTTATCCAAAGCGCTTTACACGGTGTCTCATTCACCCATTCACACACACACTCACACACCAGTGGTAGCAGATCTGCCATGCAAGGCATTAACTTGCCATCAGGAGCAACTTGAGGTTCAGTGTCTTACCCAAGGACACTTCGGCATGTGGAGTCATGTGGGCCGGGAATCGAATCGCCAACCCTACGATTAGTGTACAACCCGCTCTACCACCTGATCCACAGCCGCCCATACATTCTAGTAGGCAGCATTCTCCTGGTATCCGTCAAAACCAGATTCATCCATCAGACTGTCAAAACATCCCGTTTCCATTGGTCCAGAGTATATTGGTGTCATTGTAAATAGTGATCTTAGGCTTGTGTGCAGTTGCCTGACCATTAAAACCCAATTCATGAAGCCCCTGACATACAGTTCTTCTGCTTCTTATGTTGCTTCAAGAGGCAGTCTGGAACTCTGTAGTGAGTGGTGCAAGGGAGGATAGGTAATTTTCCACACACTACATGCGTCAGCACTCGGCAGCCCTTTTTGTGGCTTTGCATGGACTACTGCTTCATGACTGAGCTGTTGTTGCCCTTAGACTTCTCCATTTCACAGGGGCAGATCTTGCAGCGCAGAAATTTCACAAAAGGTGGCACAACCTACTGCATCCTTCTGTGATGGTGATCCATTCTACTGCCAGTGTTTGTTTATAGAGATTTCATGGCTATGTGCTTGATTTTATGCACTTGTTTGCAATGGGTGTGGCTAACACACCTGAACTCAAAGTGATGATTTTGATTTCCATCGCTTCTACACAAAGCTAACAGCAGACACCTGCTGGTACTCGTTCACTTCTTATTGTGGTCATAACATTCAGCTGTAAATCTGAATATTCCCAAGGTCATTCATAAACCCTTACAGTGTGTGTGTGTGTGTGTGAGTGAAATATGTTGACTGATCTATTCCAGTAGAGTTCAGAATATCCCACTCAGCACAGACGCTCACACCAAACACATGAAAGATGGATGCACATGTGTAAATGCCACAGCTGCTCATTTGCGGCATGTTTACTGCCACCACTTGTGCCATGATGTCATACTAAGACTTCGAGACCAACTTCAGGAGCAGAGGTGCATTCTGGGAAACATTTTCTTTGAAGTGTGGACATACACGTTTGATTTTTTTGGCCAAAGTTTCACGAGGAACCAAATACTGACACTTACGCTCCATTAGACAACTTAAATCTAGCACTTTAAATCTTCGAAAATCCGAAGAACAATTAACCATCGATGGAACCCTTGAGGAACAGTTTTCCCGGGATCGTGTGGATGTCGAACTTAATTCGAGCACACCTTACCATTACGCATGATATACTGTTTGATAACTGATAAAACAGAACCACTTCCTGGTCATGTTCTCAGACTTTTGGACATGATTTCATCCTAAAAAAATACCTGTCAGAGAGTGTGTGTGTCGATAACGAGGTGCTGTGGTCAGATAGAGGCACATAGAGTTCCACTTAAAAGACTTTAAGCCGCCACACACTCTCACTTCTTGTGGAGTGGAGGGCTATATCACTATTTTAGGATGCGACCTTCTACTACTACCAAGAACTAAGGTAGTCGGTGTTGGGTCAGATGTAATTTGGTGACACAGACATAGTGATACTGCTAAGACGTTTTAGTGTTGCTGTTGTTATGTAATACAGGGGTGCATATTATTTTGGTAGTATTTGGTATCTTTGTATGCAGTCATGGACGTTCACCGATCAGCCATAAAATTAAAACCACCTGCATAATATTGTGTAGGTCCCCCTTGTGCCTCTAAAACAGCTCTGACTCGTTGAGGCATGGACTCCATAAGACCTCTGAAGGTGTGCTGTGGTTTCTGGCACCAAGACGTTAGCAGCAGATCTTTTAAGTCCTGTAAGATGCGAGGTGGGACCTCCATGGATCGGACTTGTTTGTCTAGCACATCCCACAGACGCTCGATTGGATTGAGAGCTGGGGAATTTGGAGGCCGAGTCAACACCTTGTCTTTGTTATGTTCCTCATACCGTTCCTGAACAATTTTTGTAGTGTGGGTGGGCGCATTATCCTGCTGAAAGAGGCCATTGCTATTAGGGAATACTGCTGCCATGAAGGGGTGTACTTGTTCTGCACCTACACCTGCACCACGTGTCAAAGTAACATCCAGTTTGCCTCTTCATATAGTGCATCCTGGTGATATCTCTTCCTCAGGTAAGCGATGCACAGGCAGCTGGCCATCCACATGATGTAAAAGAAAACATGATTCATCAGACCAGGCCATCTTTGCACATTGCTCCAGGGTCCAGTTCTGACGCTCACATACCCATTGTCGGCGCTTTCGGTGGTGGACAGGGGTCAGTATTGGCACTCTGCAGCTACGCAGCAAGCTGTGATGCACTATTTTCTGACACCTTTCTATCACAGCCAGCATGAATTTATACAGTAATTTGTGCTACAGGAGCTCTTCTGTGGGATCGGACCAGACGGGCTAGCCTTCGCTTCTCCACACACATCAGTGAGCCTTTGGCACCCATGACCATGTCTTCGGTTTACCGGTTGTCCTTCCTTGGACCACTTTTGGTACCTATACCAGGTACACCCCACAAGACCTGCCATTTTGGAGATGCTCTGACCCAGTCGTCTAGCCATCCCAATCTGGCCCTTGTCAAAGTCGCTCAGATCCTTACGCTCACCCATTTTTCCTGCTTCCAACACATCAACTATAAGAACTGACTGTTCCCTTGCTGCCCAATACATCCCACCCCTCGACAGGTGCCATTGTAACAATATAATCGATGTTATTCACTTCACCTGTCAATGGTTTTAATGTTATGGCTGACCGGTGTAGCTACGGCACCATTTATCAAATACTATTCATTGTTTCCACACACGCAGACCATACTAAACAATGTGACAAAAGTGACACCATCTCTAATGAATACTATTTAGCAAGCAGCGTTATTTAGCTAGATAAGCTAGAAAACATTTTAGTAGCACGAAGGACAGTTAGCTGTGCCCTAATCCACCATACTATCATACAACTGAGCTATCATTAGGCACTTCTCAGGAACTCAGGAGCTTTTATGACATTTCTAACCAGAGTGTGTGAGCAGGGTTTTGCTGCAGCCACACTGGCTCGAGGAAAAGAAGGGGATGAGACATGTTGCCCCATGTAACACGTCTCATGTACACAATGAGTCATTACAACAAGGAGACATTGCAGAACCTGGGTAGAAGTTGTTCAGGAGAGTTCCAGAACTGTTTCCTGAACTTCAGTGGAAACACACCTGTAGATGTGTTAGAAGCAACCATGGAGAGACCGTAACGCACACCCACTATTTATACTAAATCTGTTTTCATTGGCCTGTATCACATCGTGTGTGTGTAGCAGTGTGTTCTCTAAAGCTAGTAACTTTGACTGACTGAGAACAGCAAACTAACAACTGTGTCTGTGTGTGTCCTTGAAAGACTAAGCAGCTGTAAACGCCAAATGACAAGGCATCTGCTACCATCACCTCATCACTCACTCTAAACTATGGTCCTGCCTGTGCGTGTGTGCGTGTGCATGTGTGTGTGTGTGTGTAAGAATTCTGTGAACAGTGTTCAGGGAACTGCTCCAGAGCATCACTCTGTAAAAATAGTGTGTATTTTTCCATACACCTGTTTGAGTGCGTATATAATTACACCCTATATAATTATATATACATTTATTATATACATAATGGCTGTGTCCCAAAGCGCAACAAAATAGATCGATATCTACAGTAACCAATCCTGTCTTCCTATTTAGCATGGTAGTACGGAGGCTTGGTGGTTTGGGACACAGCCAGTCATCGAAACTGCAAAAGCTCTCTTTGAGCTGCTAAGCGCTGAGCTAGCTAAACACTACTTGTTGAATAGCATACACTACAGGTGGGGCATATAATAATAAGAATAAGAATAAGAAGAAGAAGAAGAAGCCTTTACTTGTCACATATACTTTATGGCACAGTGAAATTTTTTCTTCGCATATCCCGGCTTGTTAGGAAGTTGGAGTCAGCCATGATACAGCGCCCCTGGAGCTGCTTGAACAGCTGACCTTCTGATCAGTAACTCTGAGCCTTAACCGTTGAGCCAGAACTTTGATTTGGACAGAGTCCAAGCCTGTGTGTTTGAGGAGTTTGAGAGTGGTCGTCTAAATAAAGATACCGTAGTAGTGACTCTGTGGTGCTATTTAAACAATCCGGCTCTGGTTTACTAAGAAACCAAATACTGAGTACTAATTTGCACGTTGTGGGTGGCTGGGGAAATGACGTAAAAGTAAGAGTTTAGTTCGAATTATTCTTCTTCACTACTGCGAGGTTTGAACTCAAAGTGTGAAACTGAACCTCAAGAATAAAGGCAACTAAAAAGCAGAGATGCATAAAAATTGTTTGGCCATGAGTTGACATCTGACAGCAAAGGTTTGGCAGTGTGAGAAGTTTTTTTTTTATTAAAATCTCAAAGTGTGAGCGCTGCTACGGTGCTAGTCCACCCAAAATCCACACTCAGGAGGATGGCAAACTCACGGGACGGCTACAAATATTTTAACGCGATGGTGAAACAAATTAAATGGACAGTAAATGAAACATCCTTATTACCTCAAATTCACGTTGAAAAAAAAAAAGCCTGTATTCTGCAAGAGCTGATTTCCGGATCACGCTGATTGATGACGTGAGCAGAACGTAGTAAAATTCTTTCAACGCAGGTCTATCGTTAGAGGATCTTCATCACTTATAATACAGAAATGTCGACCTTCTGAAAAGTATGTTCATTTATGCACTCGTTCCTCGGTCGGGGCTTTAATCCTTTTGCAGGAATGACTGCATCAGTGCGGGGTGGCATGGAGGCGATCAGCCTGTGGCACTGCTGAGGTGTTCTGGAAGCCCAGGTTGCTTTGACAGCAGCCTTCAGATCATCTGTATTGTTGTGTCTGGTGTCTCTTGTAGATTCTCTATGGGGTTCGGGTCAGGCGAGTCGGCTGGACAATCAAGCACAGTAACACCACGGTCAGTAAACCAGTTACTAGAAGTTTTGTCATCGTGGGCAGGTGCAGAGTCCTACTGGAAAAGGAAATCAGCATCTCCATGAAGCTCGTCAGCAGATGGAAGCACGAAGTTCTCTAAAATCTCCTGTTAGACGCTCAGTCTAGGTGTCGAGGTATACTACTACAAGACAAGCAGATTGATTTTCTTCAAGACCATCAACCCCTGTATTATTTTAGAGTATGCTTTTTTTTTTTACTCTGTTCTTCTCCCTTTCCCTACGTCCTGCCATATCTTCTTTTTCAATATATTCGTTCCAATACGTCCCTCCATGACTCTCTGCATCTTTTCTCCACTGGCTGTTTTACTCACCATATTTGTCATCCGTCTGCTCCTGTGTTTAATCTCCTTCTTCTGTACTCAGAAATAAACAGCTACATAATGGCCATATATTAGCTGATAATGACTGCTGGATGTAGATTTGATGACTCATCATTTACGTCAATGTGCTTCAGTTCATTGTTACCTGCTTCTCTCCAAACAGCAACGTTCGGGTATTATTCTCATATAATCAGTGTTCGGATTTTGTTATCTATTGGACACCCTTGAAACCACAAACTTTGGTCTGAAAGGTTCAACTGAGCCCCAAGACAACGACAAAGGAATTGGTGGAGTTGGAGGCATCAAAGTATATACATCTACCATTAAGAAAGTACTACATTGACTGAAAGAAAGAAACTCCTATTCTAAGACCAGCATAAAAAAAAAAGCCAGACTGAAGAGTGCAGGTGATGATCCTTTTTGGATGAGTGTTCTCTGGTCAGATGAAAAGAAAATTGATCTGTTTGTCCATAATGATCAGCACTATGTATGGAGGAGAAACGTTCGGGCTTTTAATCCAAAGAACACCATCCCAACTGTGAAGTCACGTTGTGACACCTCAAAGCCATAGGAGATACGATTGATAATTAGCGATAGATAGGGCGCACAATAGAACGATGGCATGTACCAGCCTGTGTCTTTGCGATGATTTCTAAATTAAATTAAAGTAAGTACCCTAACTGGCTTAACACAGGAAATGGATGGATTTGAAGTTTGAATGACTAACCTAGGTGTATGTAAACCTTTGGCCTCAACTGTAGTTAAATTATTGGGACACGTTAGAACGTTGTCCTGTCGAAATATAATTTATGTTATGGGAATACATTTCTGCTGAGTAAATAATTGAAATTCTATACAATGTGTCCATAAAATCATGCAGAATAAATATCCACAATGTGTCCATAAAATCATGCAGATTAAAAAAATCAGGAGCACAGCGAGTACAGATTGACTGAAACTGACTGCTGAATATTGGACAAACAACGCCTGGTCTTTTCACAAGCTTCAACCATCAAGTCTGGGTGATTCTGTGTCCACTGTAGCCTCATATTCCTGTTCTGACAGAAGTGGAGCCCCCGTGATCTGATTTTGTAGTCCAAAAGGTTAGACACGACCATGAGGTTGTAAGGAGTGACCATTCGGATGTATGCTTCCTGACAGCTCAAACCAGTCTGGCGATTCTCCTCAGACCTCTCTCATCAACAAGGCGTTTCCACATGCAGAACTGCTGCTCACGGGATGTTTTTAGTTTTTTTGCACCACTCTATGTAAACTCTAGATACTCAGAGGTTTTATTTTTTGTTTTGTTTTTTACCCATTCTGTTGTTTCACGTGAACATTAACTGAAGCTCTTGGCCTGTATGTGCACTGTTGACATCCATCTTCATACACAGAGGCTCTGACTTACTAAGCTCACAAATAAGTGCTAATTTCGCAATGGGATGAGTTGCATGTGCATTTAAATGGATCCTGGAAAAGGAAAACCGAAACTAACCTCGTGCACGTCCAGTGGGATACGTCGAAAACGGTTTAAAGACCAAAGTTTTGAGCATGCAGGGAACGTATAATAAAAATTTTTATACTTTACCAAGTCATTACTTTAAGAAACTTTTCAATCATTTTGAGATACTAAAGCATAACGTTAATAAACTTTCTCTTTAGTAAAACCACAGCTGTTGAATTTTGAATTATTATTTTTTTAAATAGGTCATATGGTAAGGATTCATTTTCGATATCAGCATTTATTTCACATGTTTATATTAATGTGCTCGTTCTAATATGTTATCGCTTCTACAGTAGAGTTAATGGAAGGAGTCACCAGTGTCAGTGCTTTCTAACAGTCTAAACCGGCAATTTTATATCCCCCCACCCCCCCAACAAAGTCTTTGGGTGTTTCTTTATGTGTGGTATGATTGGGATGGGGATTGTGTAATGAGCCAGAACAGTTTGTTTATAAAATCCGAGGATATAGATCTGGGGCCACGAAATCATTCATATACATATATAAAACCTAGCCACTGGAAATCCGGGAGCAACTGACGAGTTACATAATTATCGTATTGTTGTTACTGGATAAAACAGCTCTGAATTGTTTCAATTCATATTCGTCTCCAGATTTTTATTGCCTCGCTAAATATGACGTCAAAATTTCAAAACTTCATGAAACGACTACGCTGAAAGCCATCTGTAACCATGGTAACACATCTTAACCTTCTAACATGTCTACATTTATCCACTCATCTCTCTCTGTTTCTTCTCTCTCTCTCGCCATGAGCTTTCTCAGAAGCGGATTTGCATGTAATTGGCTGTAATCCTGTGCGTGACAGCTGTAATTGTTTTGAACAGTGCTTTGAGGGGGAGGATTGATATGTGTGTGTGTGTGTCTGCGAGACAGCGAGAGAGTAACTGCTGTAATGTGTTTCATGCCTGATAGGCAAAGAAAATACATAGAGAATTAGGGAGAATCTAATAGCCAAAAATGTATAGAACTAGGGTTTTTTTTTTTTTTAACTAAACAGACCTAAATGTGTATAGACATAAAGATTCTAGACAGTTGGTTAGACTGAAATAGTGGTACATAAACAGACACAGTATATGGATATTAGATAGTCGACTAGGCAGGTACATTTGGTAGTTGGATATGTAAGGAATAAAGCACTTGCGGCTTGCTGTTATAGGAAAATAAGCTGTGATGGGGGGTGTGATGTGACCCGACATGAAGCAGTTATTGATACCTCATCTAATTTAGCCATTTTCCTATAACGGTACGTCCCAAAATGTTTACTCCTATTAAACCACTGCAATTCACCAAAAAAAAACTTAAATTAAGAACAACAAGCTTTTTTGTTCAACAAACAACAAGTGCATTTGCAAAAGTGATTTGCATTGTAGCCGGAACTTCTGTCCAAGCTGTCATAAAACATTCATCAACACACTCTGACAACCAGATTCAAGAATTCAACAATGCTGTGGTCCGACATCTAGACCAGCGGATGGACAGATTTATGGGTAGCTAGACTGAAACTCAAGGTGGCCACTAACTGCGTCATCTTTCTCAACCTGGAGGCACGAAAACTTTGCTTATTAGTGGAATAGAGGGGGTTAACCATACTTCATCTTATGTGGTTTGTGCTTGTATAATATTATCCAGAGCTATATTATCCGTGAAAACCAAATTGGAAGCTGTGGCTAAAAAAAGTAAGCAATCAGAGATTGTGTATTTCTGTGTTTATGGCAACAGAATGCATCTGTTAGAGGCCTTCGTTCAACAACAGCAGGTCATTCAAGAGCTGGCAGCCTGTCTTAAAACACACATGGAGGACAACACTGTGCAGGAGGACATGCAAGAACTGTGGTGGGTGGGCAATGCAAGCATGTTACCAATATAACAGTATAGATAATAACATTAAAACCTACTTGGACCCAGGCCATTTGGCTCAGAGGGTAGCTATGGATCTTTCTTGCTCCAGCAGAACACCAACAACTAAGATGAACAACTGTTCTGTCATCAGGTGTTAATGGAAGGTAGAGATTTACACCTACCTATGCAAAATGCAGCTAAGAGGTCAACTGTAACTGCGTGCCCTCCTCCGACTTTGTGGGTATCCGAAAATAATATTGAGCAACCAGGGTGCCCACTTTGTATCCAAGCTGTAAACATCTACCCCTCTCAGATAGAAAGACTGGTTTGAAACTGTAGCCAAACTCTTAAAGGGTAGGTGCCAGGGATACTCGAGACTGTGAGGGACGTTCCTTAAGCTTAGTGTTTCTCTCCATACGAGTAATTTGTCCACAGGCCTTGTGGATGGTTAGATTTATCCAAAGAAGCCTGGGAGCAACTGTCCTCCTACTGCCTCCTTCTACTAGACTAAGTGCAGAGAATGCAAGCCCAACCCTGGATTTTACCAAAAGCTTTTGTAATAAGATAGCAAAAAAAAAAGTGCTGCCAGATTAGATTATGTAGTTCCCTGAAGAAGCTTGACCCACTGCTCATAAACCCACACTTTCAACAGCCATCAAATCTCCAACAAGATTCAAGAGACAGGGCTAGAAGTTGTCCTTTCCCAACAGGTGGTGCTCACCCACAGAGAAACATTGTTTGGGCAGTGGAGTTGGAGGAAGTTGCTTTAACATGGGCAGGAGTACAACTGAGATGTTCACCATGTTGCCCTTCATGTTGATCAGAAACTACGCTTCAACATAAGGCAGAAGCAAAGGACACAATCCTCTGAGTCACCAGTTGGTTCCTTTCCCTTTAAGACTTCACGTTCAAAACAGCTGGCATTTCTCTTCTATATCTGTATGCCTTGGGGTAAAGTGTGTCCTGGCACACATTAACTGTAATGCTGGGTCTTTCTTACTGGTACCACCAACCTAGAGGACTGGTTCAGCACCATGGCCAGTGACTCAGTCAGCACATCGCACAGAACTACAACCACAACAATTGTGCTTTACTCATTCATGGTGGAAGGGCATTAATTGCACCAAGGCTCCCCTGACTGGAAGTGTTAAGGAAGAGGTACAAAAACACTGCTTCTTGCATTACAGAATCTAGACAGTTGATAGATATATGGGTAGTTAGATGGTTGGACTGATGGAGGTATGATTAGCTACACAGTTGTTTGGACAGAAAAACAATAAGATGAAGGATCGACAGCTGGAGAGAATGCTGTGTAGTTTGTGTGTAAAAAGTTGAATAGAGAACGTGACGAAGTAAAGCGTCATGGTGGGCCGCTGCAGCACTACTGAAGACTGAAAGCTACTGAAAACTGACTGAACCATTCATGTTGTTCAAAAGGGGTGTTTGGTAATTGCAAATACCAGGCTAAAGGAAACAGTAACTTAATATGGCATACTGTTGATTGTATTTAGATTTTTAATATTATCTGTTATTTTATTAATGAGACATAATGAACAGGTGAAGTTGATCGAGGTATATTGTAAGTAATAGAGGTACTTTGACATTAATACTTACCTCTTGATGGTTGGTTCCAAAAGGGGGAGGAGTCATGGGCCTTTAAAAGGAGTCCAAATTCATTGTTAAAGAGAAGTCTTACAAACGAGTATGTGGTGGATACGTGTATATATATATATATATATATATATATATATATATATATATATATATAATGTATGTATGTATGTGTGTATATATGTGTATATATATATATATATATATATATATATATATATATATACACACACACACACACACACACACACACATATATATATATATATATATACACACACACACACACACACACGCACACACACATATATATATATATATATATATATATACACACACACACACACATATATATATATATATACAGTGAGGGAAAAAAGTATTTGATCCCCTGCTGATTTTGTACGTTTGCCCACTGACAAAGAAATGATCATTCTATAATTTTAATGGTAGATTTATTTGGACAGTGAGAGACAGAATAACAACAAGAAAATCCAGAAAAACGCATGTCAAAAATGTTATAAATTGATTTGCATTTTAATGAGGGAAATAAGTATTTGACCCCCTCTCAATCAGAAAGATTTCTGGCTCCCAGGTCTCTTTTATACAGGTAACGAGCTGAGATTAGGAGCACACTCTTAAAGGGAGTGCTCCTAATCTCAGCTTGTTACCTGTATAAAAGACACCTGTCCACAGAAGCAATCAATCAATCAGATTCCAAACTCTCCACTATGGCCAAGACCAATGAGCTCTCCAAGGATGTCAGGGACAAGATTGTAGACCTACACAAGTCTGGAATGGGCTACAAGACCATTGCCAAGCAGCTTGCTGAGAAGGTGACAACAGTTGGTGCGATTATTCGCAAATGGAAGAAACACAAAAGAACTGTCAATCTCCCTCGGCCTAAGGTTCCATGCAAGATCTCACCTCGTGGAGTTGCAATGATCATGAGAACAGTGAGGAATCAGCCCAGAACTACACGGGAGGATCTTGTCAATGATCTCAAGGCAGCTGGGACCATAGTCACCAAGAAAACAATTGGTAACACACTACGCCGTGAAGGACTGAAATCCTGCAGCGCCCGCAAGGTCCCCCTGCTCAAGAAAGCACATATACATGCCCGTCTGAAGTTTGCCAATGAACATCTGAATGATTCAGAGGACAACTGGGTGAAAGTGTTGGGGTCAGATGAGACCAAAATGGAGCTCTTTGGCATCAACTCAACTTGCCGTGTTTGGAAGAGGAGGAATGCTGCCTATGACCCCAAGAACACCATCCCCACCGTCAAACATGGAGGTGATTTGGGGGTGTTTTTCTGCTAAGGGGACAGGACAACTTCACCGCATCAAAGGGACGATGGACGGGGCCATGTACCGTCAAATCTTGGGTGAGAACCTCCTTCCCTCAGCCAGGGCATTGAAAATGGGTCGTGGATGGGTATTCCAGCATGACAATGACCCAAAACACACGGCCAAGGCAACAAAGGAGTGGCTCAAGAAGAAGCACATTAAGGTCCTGGAGTGGCCTAGCCAGTCTCCAGACCTTAATCCCATAGAAAATCTGTGGAGGGAGCTGAAGGTTCGAGTTGCCAAACGTCAGCCTCGAAACCTTAATGACTTGGAGAAGATCTGCAAAGAGGAGTGGGACAAAATCCCTCCTGAGATGTGTGCAAACCTGGTGGCCAACTACAAGAAACGTCTGACCTCTGTGATTGCCAACAAGGGTTTTGCCACCAAGTGCTAAGTCATGTTTTGCAGAGGGGTCAAATACATATTTCCCTCATTAAAATGCAAATCAATTTATAACATTTTTGACATGCGTTTTTCTGGATTTTTTTGTTGTTATTCTGTCTCTCACTGTTCAAATAAATCTACCATTAAAATTATAGAATGATCATGTCTTTGTCAGTGGGCAAACGTACAAAATCAGCAGGGGATCAAATACTTTTTTCCCTCACTGTATATATGTATATATATATATATATGTGTGTGTGTGTGTGTGTGTGTGTATATATATACACACACACACACACATATATATATATATATATATATATATATATATATATACACACACATATATATATATATATATGTGTGTGTGTGTATATATATATATATATGTGTATGTGTGTGTATATATATATATATATATATATATATATATATATATATATATATATATATATGTGTGTGTGTGTGTGTGTGTGTGTATATATATATATATATATATATATATATATATATATATATATATATATATACACACACACACACACACATACATGTATATATATATATATATATATATATATATATACACACACACACACATACATGTATATATATATATATATATATATATATATTGTAATTGTTGGTATTTTGTTATTTCGTGTATTATTCTTTTTGTGCACTTCAACCTTTTTCTCGTGAACCCTTTCAAATTTTCTATATTTCTGCATAAGATGTGTGTCTGCCTATAACATTAGTTAGTTTTGGTCCCTTAAATAGGAGGATAACATATACAAAGTGGTGTATTTCCTACACAGCTCACCCAATTTGGATGTAAATGCTCTTAAATTAAAGCTGAAAGTATCTCGCATAATTCATAAATAATATTTAGTGACCAGTCCTCAGGAATTTTATGTGGTCTAATCTGGCACCCTTTGAAAAACGTTTGGACACCCCTGATTTAGGTAGACCACTGGACAGTGAGATATTATTATGGTTAGCTAGACAGTTAGGTGGTGTTAAAGAGTAATAAGACATGTAAACAAACAGATGAAGAACTGATGTTTCCAGTCTTGATGCTCCATAAATGAAATGTTAGTCCAGACAAAGTTTTATTCGTTTCAAGATGCAACTGCGTGTCTAGGCTACGTGTGTGTGTGTGTACGTGTGTTCATTTTCTACAAAAGTGTAATGTGAGCTCACCTTGCCAGTGGTAACTTCCTCTCCTCTAAAATTGTACTTCAAATTAGGCTGCATATGTGTGTGTGTGTGTGTGTGTGAGTGAAAGGCCAAGAGAACCAAACGAGGGCTAATTGTTGAGGGAGGGAGGAAGTGAGGGATGAACGTTTAATGAGCTTTGGGACAGAGCTTGGCAGATACTGTCTTCACCTTTCTTCACTTGGGTCGTTCCCTACAGAGCTGAGACACTAACACATATTTGGAAGTGAACCAAGTAAAATCAGTATTAATATAAAACATTTCCATCACTGTTGTTGCTAGTGTACAGCTTTTTAACCCAAAACCGGATAATCATAACAGACACTATGGGTTCCATCTCAAAGGAAGCTTAAAAGACACACCACAGGAAAACTATAGGCATTCACATTATTTCACTGAAGTACCTCTAGGTGGTGCTAGTGTAAAACCAATAATTTTTTTGTATTGATAAACTTAATAAACAGTAATAAAACACAACAACGATGCGGTTATAGGAAAATAATCAAGGACAGGGTGGTGTGATGTGGGCCAGTGCAAAGATGAGTTAGTGCTACCACCTCAAAATGGATTACCGTCCTATAACAAAAACATCCTATAGCAGCACATCGCCAAGGTACACAATTTTTAACTCATTAAAGAATGACATGTCATACTTTATCCGTTTATAGTTACACGTAATGTTGCGAAGTGTGCACAAAACAAGTTATCGCTTACATTACGGCAGATGTAAACGACTGTTCTCTCACCAGCCTCTCTTTTTTTTCTCTCTCTCGTGATATCAGTAAGACAAAAAACAACTTGACTGTTACTAAGTGCAAACACTGGAGACTCCTTCCATAAATGTGTAATACATGTCTCCTTATAGAAAACTTCACTATATCAACACTGTATGCTTTTCTTTGTGAAATGTGTATTAGGTAACATTACTTGTGTTTTCCCACCAAGATTTGGACTTTAAGGTGTAGGGTTCAACATCTGCATGATTCCCGCCCATGTTCACAAAGCTCCGCCCTCAGAGTCTACGGTTGCCTATACCAGTATAGAGTCTTTAAAATCTATTGTAGCATTTGTTTGCTGGATTTGATTTGATCGACAATTTTGTTGTCTAAATAATTATTTAGGCTTCAAAATAGTCAAATACACGCAAGTTTGCAAGCTAGCTAAATTGCAATGGCAAAATGTGCGTATGTGCCATTGCTACGTGTCCATAAACGATTTAACGGTAACGCTAGTCAAAAGATGAGCATCGTACGATATTTGAAGAGGAAGACGAGAGAGGACGACGAACATCAGGTCAAAGGAGTAGAAAAGACGGAGGAGGACGAGCTTGTAAGTTTTACGGATAGCTACTGGTTATCCAGCTAGTTCACGTCACACCGTGTTGGATGTTTGGGACACGGGCGCCATCGCGTTTCAGCGTCCCTTCCAGGTTCAAACTCGCTCCTACGCCTAGTTGGACAGCCTCACATTACAGTAAACATGTCTCGGCTGTCTGTGGACATTACAGACATTTTAATAAAGTAATTAATTGTATGAGGAAATGGTATAATTAAAGTTATTTACCAGCATAAAGTAAATTCAGAAAAGTCAGTTATAATGATAATGTCCTCTTTCCTCATGTAACATTTACACACTGAGGTAAATTCTGAGGCAAACTTTAACACTATCAATTAACAATAATAATTTTTTAATGTACATGATATTAATTGAATATTAACCAGTAATGAGGTTATATTTACAATAATAAGTAAGTCCATATTTCTATTCATAAAAAAATCCTTTAAGAATATAATCCTGTCAGTTTTATGCTTTAGTTAGCATGTTGCTAGTCCATTTAAGGAAAATACAACTACACAATGTTGCATTTTAAAATAATAATAATAATAATAATAATAATAATAATAGTCACACGCTAAAACTATAATTAAACTGTCTTCATTTGCGTAAAATAAATTTGCATATTCAATATTTAACCAAATGAACTTCTTTAAAGACAGAGGCTCAGTTCTAAATGGAGCCCCCAGTGGACACAAAGTGCACTACGTAGGCGGTAGAACTCCGCTGCTTCCAATTCCAGGAAGTGCGCGAGTGTAGGGAGCGCAGAGCCGTTTGATATTCAGCCCTCAGTTTAGTCAGAAACCCGAAAACTAACCCAAAGCGTCCGTTAGAAATCTCTGACTGACTGAAGTGTGGAATTTATTCTCTTACCGGTTTGGCGCGAGCAGTCCGTTTTCTCTTCCGGACAGGACATTTAGAATATTTAATCGCGTGTGTGTCGCGGTTAGCGAAAAGTCCGTCCTGTCCCAGCCTGTGATCCTGTGGAAATGAGCTCGCGCGCTCTCTGGGATTCCCACCTGAAGCGAGGGCTGACGGTCACGTGACCGACCTCGGCGTCCACTGAATTCCCGTAATGGTGTTGAGCATCTCCAAGGCTTATGAGATGCTGAGAGAACCTTTTGTTCGATGTTATTCTCTCTCATGTCATGATAATTCTCTCGTTATTAAAGTTATAAACTTAGCTTGTCCTGACAAGTGACAAACAAACAACAACTGCAAATGCACTCAATGAACCCAGTCCAACAACTCAATTATCAATAAAGCAGCCATTTATTTATACGCTCGCTGGCTGACTACCATACGCTAATGTTCAGTTTGGCTTGAATAACAATTACGCATAGCGTTGAGGGAAGCTGCTTTGTGAGTGTAACTTCTGAAGCTCATCATTTAAAAATAGCTAAGCTTCAGCCAAGCTACGCTTATGAGAAAGTGGCTAGCTAGCTGAGGCGCACACGTATGTGCATTCTGCGGTAATTAGTAGTATGTTTGCAGACGGATACATTTCGATGAGTTTAATTCAAAAATAACGTTGAACTGGCAAGAAGAAAAGTTCAAATGTGGCGTAGCGTTTTTGTGAAAATGTCGGTGAAAAAAGTTGCTCATTAGCCTACTGGGAAAGCTACATTATTATTCAAAATCGCTCAGTTGCTAAAATATGTAGTTACACTAGTAGCATCAGGACTTACAGATTACTGATGTTAATGTTAAATATAGTTGCAAGCAGTGATTAAAGGGGCCAAGCATAAAGCACAGCAAGCGCAATGCGGAGCCTGAAGAACTTTTGAAGAAATTATGAATATCAAAATTCTGTTCAGTCAGTCCGGCTTTGTCCATTGATGATCTGAGCCAATGTTAATATGAATTGGACCAAATTTGAACAAGGAGTAACGAAAAAACTGAATACTGTACATTTCAAAATGACTACTGTATTGGGTGGAGCTTAATGTAAAGCTATGGATTGTGATCACCATGAGGAGAGTAATCTCCATCCATCCATCCATCTTCTATACCGCTTATCCTTTTCAGGGTCATGGCGAACCTGGAGCCTATCCCAGGAAGCATCGGGCACAAGGTGGGGTACACCCTGGACAGGGTGCCAATCCATCGCAGGGCACAGGAGAGTAATCTGATGAACTAAATTTCTTTTCTCTAGGACAAAGTGTTCAACCATTCTAACCATTTGAAAGGTGAATTTTTGAACTAGTGGTGGCGCTATGGAGTTGGTCCTAGAGAGCACAAAATTGGTCCAGATACTATTCATGGTCATATCTATTAGTGTTGCAAATTTAATAATTTTCCTACTTACAGTTCATAGGGATGCCATAGACTACCGTTGGGGAATAAGAAGAAGAAGAAGAAAACTAACAGATGCCTACTCACCTTCGGTGCTTGGCCTCTAATAAGAATTATGAGAGTATAACAAATTTCTTACTCATAAATGACACGTAGCAATGCTACATACAGTATATATTAAAGCTCGAAGTGATTTAGTTGGTGGTATTTAAGGTGGTGATAGGATTGTTTTATTTATTACCAAAACACAGCAGCACTCGTCAGTCAGTGAGGCACCTCAGTAGGGCACTGAAATACAACCGTGGCATTTTGGTTAAGTCAATATGCTGGATATCAGATCTGACATACAGCAAGCAAAAGCTGTAGGTGTGAAAGTCTGTAGCTAACGTGTCCCAGGTAAATAAACAAAGGCTGAAAATAGGAATGTGACAGATAAGGGAGCTTATCTTGATGCTTCAATGAAACTTACATATGTAAAAGGAGACACACACACACACACAAAGTACAAAAAAACAAAACTTGTTGGCAGGCTCATTAAAAATATTTTGGCTGCCATCAAAGGTGCACTAACGTGTCTCAGGATGATGGCTCGGTCCCAAACCACACTACTGTAGTTTGTAGGCGTATAAAAATATCATGGCAAATGTCACCTCCTGGGGTCCTAAATATTTAATGTCATAATAAAAGTGGTTGTGACACAGTTTTTATTACAGTACAAACATCCATCCATCCATCCACTTCCTGTACCGCTTATCCTACACATGGTCGTGGGAAGCCTGGAGCCTATCCATCGTACACACGTTCTCACACTACCGACAATTTGGAAATGCCAAAGCATGTCTTTGAAATGTGGGAGGAAACTGGAGTACCCAGAGGAAACCCCCAAAGCACGGGGAGAACGTGCAAGCTCCAAGAAAAGTCTTCAGGACAGAGGAGTTTCTTCTTTGTCATATCCCGGTGACATGAAAAGCTGTGTTTATAACTTCAAGAGAGAGAGAAAAAAATTGTAGCAGAGTACCTGTAATACCGGACATGCTCTGGCATTCCTAAGCACCACAAGAGTGAGAATTTCTGGTCTTGTCCCATGTGTGGCCTTAATTGTAGTTGATGTTATGGTGATGGAGGGATGTCTGATGCACCAGTGGAAACATTATAAAGACCTGGTAAGAATGTCCTTATTGGAACAGGAGATTTGAGGCTCGTATATCTGGAGCCATGGGATCCTTGACCAACAGGACCAGGAACGAGATGTCTCCAGGCACATTAGAGGGGTCTTATGATGCCCTCTTTTACTGCCATCCAAGGCATGAACATGTCACCAGTTGATGGATGTGGTGGATCCACCATGTGCCTACCACTTTGAAGAATTCAGCTCTGGAGGACTTGGACACTGTGAGATTCTCCACAGTCCACAGACCCTAATCGCTGCACCACATACATCTTCCAGTGTGTCTGAGCATAGAAGGTAGCCACATCTTCTGTCCTTTCGCAACTTATTTAGACGAATCACCAGATCGATGAGATCATTCAGTGTTGAATGACTGTTGTGATATGTTAACTCTGTGAGCACATCTTGACAAAGCCCATAAGAGAAAGCGGTAACGAGGGCTGGTTCATTCCACCTGCCGCGAGACTGGTCCCTTGTTTTAGGGTCAAGAAACGTTCTCCTGTTTCCTTAAGTTCGGCAGGGTAACTGACAATGTTGCAGAAGAGGCAGATGAAACGATCACATGACTGGATCGACCCTACATTAGACCACACCTCCAGAGCCAAGGTAACATTTTGCCTGTGATCAGTGAGATAAATAGATTGTAGTGTGGCCTAGGCCACATGGTGACATGCTGATTGGGATGCAGCCCAGTAGAATTAAATGTAATAAAATGGACCTAAATATAATAGCAAAAAATGTCACCCCTGTCATAGAATATCGTCGTTAAATGTCACCCAAGGGGCCATTTTGGTTTGGGACGAAGCCGAGAAGTCCATGCTCCACAGATGTGAGACGCTTTTTGAAACCCATCCAGTCCGGGTACTTTAGGTAACTAAAAATAACTCAAAAGGCACAATAGCTGGGGTTGGAGAGGGGACAGGGTTAGTGGGGTGATGCAAAATGAGACAAAGCCCGCTTACTGATCCCCCACCCCCCACCCCCCCTACAGAGGAGGAGGTCATAACTCAAGAGGTGTAAACCAAAATGGGGAGGGGAACAGTAGCGGGTGAAGTGTGCAATCGTTATTTTTAACAACTGTGAAAAAAGGGGAGGAATGTCCAAGGAGGAAGGGTCCAAACTCACTAGGGAGGGTGGGAGTGCAGGCCGGCTTTCCAGGCTCCGTCACGGTGTATAAACTGTGCTGCTCAGAGAAGATTCCAAAGGACTTCATAAAATTAAGCTCATGTTTAAACTTCATTCACTTCTCTTCTCAACTCGATATTTTATTCAAAGGAAATCGAACACAACGCTTCGGTGAAGTGCCGTCATTTGCATCTACACTATGGTTTCGTTCTCACTCTCTCTCTTGCTTTACTGGCCTGGCAAAAGACTGGCGCCCTAATCAACTTCCACTTACCTGGTTACCTTGGTAACCCACTTTGAAGTCAGCACGGTGATTTTAGACATTTAAAGGAAGTGTGTGTGTGTGTAATAATGACAGACAGGCACAGTTCTCTCCACTTATATGACCCGAGCTGTTACCATCTCTCTCTCTCTCTCTCGTGCACAAAACTTTTCTCCAACAAATTTACATTCTCATTAAATTTAGCATCCACCATCTGCCCGACTCGGAATAATTTCCAGGCTGTTTTGACTCCTATCTCTTTCTAAATCTGTTCCAATCCGCCCTAGCTGCTATGCCCTAACCGCTCAGAAGTGTACACCACCTACATCACACTTCACCTGGGCAGCAGAAATTATATGATATATTCGATGGTGTGTGCTTCTACACATTCTAGAACGTACTGTGTTTCCTCTGTACATGGTACAGACTGACATCGGCTTCCTCGTTATCTAGACAGATAAAGGAGAAAGAATAATAGCTACTTGGGTTGGGAGTGAAATATGTGGAAATGTATATTTCCATGTCACTGTATTCCCAAAACGAGTGTCCCTATATTCACAAGACACTTCTTTCCCAGGCCCCTATATTTCAAGGGCACTATATTCCCAGGGCAGTATGTTATCAGTTCCCTCTGCTTCCAGGACACTGTTACCGCACCATATTCACATTTCCTTATGTTCTTGGTCTTATATTCCCAGGGCCTATGTTACACAGACACATATCTAGGGCCCTATGTCCCCAGGGTCCTAAGTCACAAGGTTGTAGGGTAAGTAGGTTTCCTAAAAAACCCTATAGTCCTACCTTCCAAGCATACAATTTTTCAATGGTCATATGTTCTACGGGTCCTACATTCCCAACACACAGTTTTCCAAGGGCTCTATGTTCCCAATGTCCTACATTCCCCCGATTTTTTTCAGACTTGCATTTATATGAGTGCTCGTAATTAAAGGTGGTGCTCTACATGCTAATGTATCAGACGCTGCGTGCGGGTAATTTGCAATTACTCTGAATGGCGCATGCAGAAAATCTATGTCGGGTTTATCGTCACTCCTCTCATCACACAGGATGTAGCGTTAGGAACAAAATTTAGCTCCAACAAATTCACAGTGGGGGCAACTTGAGACGTCAGGTGTGTGTGTGTGCACGTGCATCACACGACTCTGAATACTCATAACTTTCTCCACGTAATTATGAATTTCATTTATGGACTTTGAATACCGCCCTATATTCTCAGTGTTCTCTCAGTGACGTTCCATTACCCCATCGGCTTGACCGAAACACGTTAGATAAGTGTTAAAATCTCGAGTTATCGAACTAGCTAATTAGTAAGCTAGGCTAATGCAGCTCTGTATAATGTACGAAGGGATACCGAAGTGTAAAAAAAAATTCCACACTACACTGCTCTTACTCCTGAGGTGGAGTGAGTTTGTGCTCCCAAACCGACTACGCGCTCCTCAGTGTTTCCCTGTATAAAGGTTCCAAAATGGCTGCCGCAGATTGGTTTGGGCTTTCTGAGAGCCGCTTTCTTTTTAATGACCGTCATTAATGCCTGTGCCAAATGGAGGCATGGGGGGAAAACGTTCCAAAAACCAGATGGCAAAACACTGAAGCGTGATGAGTCATTTTGTAATTTCCTTACTCATTTTCTGTCAGTGATGTTAATAAGCCATAATAAGGTGGGTTGTTTTTTTTTTGGGGGGGGGGGGGGGGGGGATGGGGGGGCACACGTCTCTACTACTATGTATCTCAGTTATTAATTTTTTTTTAAATGCCCCCCCCCCCTTTCTTTCTTTCTGGCTCAACCCAGAGCTGAAGCGAGGCTTTCGGAAAGGCAGCAGAGAGCGGTTTATTTTTGAGGTGCTGCACCAAACGTGACGCACCAGCCATCGCTCAGGAATAAATAAACAGCAGGCTCAGAAAAAAACATTGCGTTTTTATGCATGTAATGTTAAACTAGTAACTTTAAGAAGAACGATCATTTTCGTCCTAACCGACTGCACTATGTCCATGCAGTCTGGCTTTCTATCTATTTTCACTACATCACAGTGTCTGGATAAAATGGCATTATTAAACACAAGTAAATATCACATCATGTGTTAGACAGAATGTATGACACAGCGCCCTCTAGTGTGTGGAGCTATACAGTACACACGAGAAACTTTCTTCTGAATGAGGATGAGCTCTGTTTAGCCATATGAGACATTTTGACATGACGTCATGTCAGGGCAGAAATCAACAACAGAAGTTTATTTATTATTTTTCTTGAAATGGAAAAAAAATTCAACATTAAAAATCGTAGAATTGGGTGACATCCGGTGCCCCGTCCTCAAGCTCTCTATCGAACATACTGTTTAAAAACCATCTTGAGGTCAAACTAAAAGTAAAAAAGCACGAGCAGTTCATCACTAGCAACACACACACACACACACACACGTTCCATCACGTCCGTGTTCGTTAATACTAAGTAGGTTACCGCACGGTTCGGCACTCTGATTGGTCAGACGCTGTGTTGAAGTTAACGCCGTCCTGCATCCTCTCAGCGCAAGGAGGAGAGTTTTATTCATACTGCCGCGTGAAACTCAGATGAAACTCCTTTATGTTCTCCAAAACTATTTTCAGTTTCTGAGTCGGAGGAAGGATCGTCATCCTGAACGGCAGGGAAGGGCACACGTCAACACTCGAGCCAAACAAACACACAGAAAGTGCGGTTGCAGACACTTAAAATAATCTTAATACTCGTCTAGCTAGCACTGCAACAAAACGCTAAGCTGCTCTACACGTTCAGCTAACTGCTAAATAAACATCAATCTAACCTAAACATTCAGCTAGCTAACACTTCTAACTGGATGCTAAGTTAATCGCAATATTTAGCTGTCTAGCACTGCTAACGAAAAGTTAATATCATCGTTAATATCAGCTAGCTAGCACTGCTACCTGGCTGCTAATCTAATCCAAGTATTTGGACAGATTCCTAATGAAATGCTAAAGTAAAAAAAAAAAAAAAAAAAAAACACATTTGAATATATAACAGTTAACCAACACAACAAAGTACGTTATATCAGCTAATCAGTTAGCTATAAGACTTAATGCTAAAAAAACAAAAACAAACAAAAACACGTAGCTATTTATCACTGCTAACTGCCTAGCATAAGGAAAGGCTGACTGAACAGACTAAACGACGTAAAAATGAGCGATTTAATTCTTCCTCTTCGCTGTACAAACCTGAAATGGTACGTTCCGTCTTTCTGACCGAATCCACTTCCTGGTACGAGGCAGATGCCCATCTCCTCGAGCATCTTCATGCAGTAGAACATGTCCGGAGCCTGACCGTTCTCCTGCACACGGTGACAAAGAGCGACAGCTTCACTACTCACAGCACTTTAACGCTGATTAGAAAGCGAACAGCACGGACTAAACCACTCCAGGATGAACAAGGGGACGCACCTGAGCTGCAGACACGGCTTTAGGCGGGATGTGGATGCGAGGGAAGGTGTACATGGCTCCCTGGACCGGGTTACACGTCATCCCCGGCACCTGATTGAGAATCTGCTGTGTCATGCTAGCTTTCTTTGCTAATTCGGCCAGAGTGTGTGAGCGCTCCTACACACAGGACCAGAGACAACATGGCGTCAGCGTTCCCGCCTTTTTACAAATCAAAATGGAGGACGCACCGTCGCTGAGTGTTTGGTGGGGAAAAACAGATATGGCCTATTTTACATACCTTAATGAAGGTGTCGTATGAGGGTTCGTGCAGTTCAGGAGGATTCACCACCAGGTCCAGTAAAGCCTGTCCAGTTACAGGAGGACACAAGCGCACCGAGACCAGCTTCATCAGCTGAACTTTGACCTCAGGGTCCAAATTCACCACCTCCATGTAGCCACCCCGAAACCCACACCTGAGGGAAGACGGAACAAACACCTAATATTAGCATTTTAGGTCAAATTATCACAGTGTACCATCGCCTTCCTTTACCAGGTGATCGCTTACAACACCAATACAACTCCCGTTATAACCATTAAAACCATTACAAAATCGTATGAGGGTTTCATTCAGAACTTACTCTCCCATGTAGCACTTGGAGGTGGAATGAAACGAGGCCAGCTCCACTCGGCCCGAGTACTCCGGACCCATCTCAAACAGCACCTTCTTGAACGAGTGAAACGCACAGCCGTCTGCGTACACGTTGTCCTGGTAGACCTGCGTGGTCGGAAATCGGATTCATCGACGACCTCCAGGAAAACAGAGTGAAACAGGGACAAAGGAGGCGAGACAGAGAGAGAGAGAGAGAGAAGGGTTGAATTTCCATGAGCTCACCTCATCTGCCATTAGAAAGAGACTTTCTTCAGCGGCGAATCGGATCACGTCCTCGATGCACTGGCGGCTCTGCACCTGACCTGGCGATGGAAAACCCGAGCGTTAAAACGTGTTCCAGTACAGCTCTGTTGAGTTCTCAACTCCGATTGGTCAGAAAGCGTCGATTCGCTTTCTAGAACGGGAGCTCCGACGGTTGTTTATTTATTTAACATTTACGGAAGGAGTCTCCAGTGTCGGAAAAGGTTTACGGCTGGAGAAAACTACTCTAACGTTCAGGACAGAGGAGTTTACGCTCGAGACTGTAGATCTGGACTATATTTTTGGTTTTTTTTACCGGTCGGGTTTCCGGGGTTGATGATACACAGGGCACGAGGTGTGCAGTGTTTCCTCGCCTCCTCCAGCGCACGCCGCAGCTCTTGGACGTCCAAACTCCAGCACGTTTCCTCGTCCAGATAATAATTTATCTGCACGCCGGCGAGCTCGGCGAGAGCGGCGGAGTACAGCGGGTACTGAGGGATAGAGATCATCACTCCGGTCCGAGAAGATCCTTCACCTGAGATCAGCAGCTTCAGCATCGTCTGGGAGGTGAGAGGGTCAGAGAGAGAGAGAGAGAGAGAGAGAGAGAGAGAGAGGCCACGCCCACAAGCGCCAACAGAACAAAGGGTAAGAGAAGAAGCTGGAGAACCATTGGTGATGCTGTGTGTGTGTGTGTGTGTGTGTGCACCACAATGCCATCACTGGCTCCAGCGGTGAGGTAGATGTTGTCTGGATTGCATTTGATCCCTCCGTCTCTCTTCTCGATGTATCGCGCTACGTCCTGTCGAACGAGCTCGATCCCCTGACTGCTGCTGTAAGATCCTGAGGGGCGGAGACGTAAAACGAACAATTAAACCACATCTGCAGTTTAAAAGAATAAACCGAAAAGTAAAACCAGGAGAAAAAAGAGAAATAAAAACAAGAATGTCGTAGCGTGAGGCTTTACCCAGACTCCCTCCGCAGCAGGCCTGAAGGATCCGTCGTGCTCGACTTTTCACGTCTTCTGGAAACCTGCTGTCATCTAGAAGATCGGGATACGAGCAGACGGCCAGCACCTGAAACATACACACATCGGCCATTATTTCAACTGCATTAAATTGAATAAGCGCTACTTATTTTCAAGAGAACAGATGGTTGTTTAGTGTCACTACAGAAGCTAATAATTCAGGATCTCTGCTGTTTGACACCAACCTGTCTGAAAAAGGTGATGGGTTTCTGCCCCATGGCGTGGCAGTCTCCGATATTCGCCCTAATCACTTCAGTGAAGGGCTTCTTTACTCCCTGCGTGAGCAGAGAACATTAGACACACACCTTCATCATTCCCCTGTGGGCGTGTCCCAAACATCTTACCTTGTTCCCTAATTCAGTTCCTCTTATAGTCACATAGGTGTAACAAACCCATTCCTACCTGCTGAAGTTCCGTTTCGATCTGCGCAGCTCTTTGCACTATGGGCCCTCGCACCGCGTACTCCACCTTCTTCACATTCGGGTTCATGGTGTCCACCGTCAACACCTTCACTCCGGGAACCGCAACATGGTCCATCATCATTTCTCCAGCCGGAGTCCCTCTGACAGGAAGCAGAGATAAACACGGCAGGCCCAATCAGTTACAAGTGTGAGGGAAATGATTCATTTTTACTTTGTAATAGTTTTGTTGTTGTTCTGTTCATATTCATCTGAGATCAGTGCAGAATGTTTATCCGCTTACAGAGACACAAACATGTTCTTCTGTCCTGTTCAAGGTTCGTCTAAACATCTTCCAAGATCCTAAAACAAAGCCCGTTTGAACTGCCTCAAACCGCTTCTTATCGGTACACAGAATTATGTCATGCTCTGCGTTTCATATATATAGTAGTGGTTCAGCACAAGCACTTCAGAGCACTCTCATTATTCTATCCTGCTTTATTCTATCCTGTATTAACCATCTTTCTGTAATAAACCTTTTTACCTTCAGAGGACGAGTCTGCAAGTGTTGTGTAATTTCCACGACAATTTGGCGTCTCCTGGCTGGGCTGCACACGTGTCCTCAGCTTTTCTGGACAACAAGTAAACCGGAGGACGCTCGTGGAAAAGTTTCACCCTGAAGTCCATGTTGATACAGGCGGTTTGCCCTTTATTACGCAGAGCGAAAGACCGATGCAGCCTTACCACTGACTGGTAGGAATCATCAAGAATTTAGAATTAGAATTTTATGAAGTCATTGTGTATTGCTGTCTGTATGGAAGGGAGACTCAAGGGCGTAGGTTTGCATATGGACGGTAGGGACATGTCCCTACCAATATTTTGGGAGGCAGAATTGTCCCTACCAATATTTGCGTGAACTCGTTCGCATTATCTTTGGAGTGAAGTCATGTCAATTCCATAGCATACTCTCCCAGAAGCTCCAGGATTTAGGCATGCTAGCATTTGATTGGCTGAAAGGGAGGGGCTATCTGAAGGCTCACCTTACGTGCAAATATCAAGCTGCCAGTGTAGAGTACAGACACGGAGGCGAGGGCTGATCGGCTGACAATGGTAACTAAGTTATCAAGGCTGTCAGTCCATACCTCAAGCATGGGTGAAAATGTAGTCTTTCAGATGACTTTACTCCCTTTCCTCTATTGCCTGCACGGCACAGCATACAATAAAGTATTTTTCCCATGACAACACGTTTTGTACTTTGTAGATATCATGCCAGCAGAAAAACGACAAGACGTCAGAAGCTTTTTCCTCAACACCCAAAGCATAAGTAATAGCTAGTACACTAACTGTCCAGTAGCCACATTGATTTAAAATGAAAACCTGTCAGCGACCAAACGTCACCAGCCTTGCACTGCGGAAAGTAACGTCAACTGATGTTAGTTAACCGTGTTAGCAAGCGTTACCTAGCAAGCTAACCCTGGCTTCTGTCATCTGCAGGCTAGCAGTCAGGTTGCTAGCTTTAACATAAAATAGGTGTACACGAAATTATGTCGAGTTGAATTTAGTCTAGAAATCCCATGAAAATGTCATGATTTAATGAATGAGTTTGTCTGCAGGAAACGCAGCAGCAGGCTGAAGTAGAGCAGGATGAAACAGCTGAGTCTTCAGGGTTTCAGGTGAGGTCCTAGTTATGAATTCTATTTGGGATTTGTAGGGACGCATCAGCATTAAAGTCAGTCTTTAGGATGTTCAGCAAATATACAGTATAACCTTTGAAAGTCAACATATTGGTCATGCGTTTGTTTTGAAAAAAATCTTACATCAAAACAACATAAGATCCTGTTTTTTTTTATTGCGCATTCCAGGTAATATCAATCACACTGCAGTTGGGTTGTTTTAATTAAGTGAAAATAAAAGTAATCAAAACAACACAGTTGCAGTTGATTTGTATGACCTGGAATGCACAATTTTAAAAATGATTTATGGAAATGAATTAAAATGGTGGATATCTGTTTTTGCAAATGAACTCTTTATATGCTGTTATGGATTAATTGTAAATGACCACTTTACATGTATTGTACATACCATAGTCTACCTATTTTAATGTTAACTTAGTTCAAGTTATTATAACACAGGATGCCAAAGAATAATTTGCGAATGTTGATAGAGACCAGGTTAGGTTTAGTTTTCTCTTTAGGAGACAGTCAGTGTGAGTGAGGACGATCCTGAAGCAAGTCGGTGTAGCAGTGTCATGGACATGGGGAGTAAACCATACCAGCCTGATCCAAAATTCATCCAAGTCCAGCAACTTCCAAACAAGATTTTACGGTTTCAGGTGATCTGGTACAGTCAGTATTCATGGCTTCGCTACAGTCCAACACTGAAAAAGGTTCTCTGTTTTGAGTGTGTCGAAGCATACACCGTAAAAAAGAGCACTTTGGAAAAAAAGAATGACGCTGCCTTCTGCACAAAGGGTTTCAATAACTGGAAGAATGCCACAGGTCGCTTTAGTCGCCACGAAATAAAAGAAGGGAAGCACAAGCAGCTGAACTGTACGCCCTCATAGAGGCATGAAGACCTGCTGAGGGACAGTCAGTAAATATCGACACAGACAGTAGATATGCCTTTGAGGTAGGACATGATTTTGGAACAATTTGGAAACACAGGAACTTCCTGTCGAGTTCAGGAACACACATAGTCCACCACAAACTAGTCTCTGAGCTGCTGGACGCAGTCCTACTCCCCAGAACTACTGCAGTATGCAAATGTGATGCACACACTAACAAATTAGACCCTGTGTTCCTAGGAAACGCTCGAGCAGACAGTGCAGCAAAGCACGCAGCTGCATGTATGGTCTCCTACGTGGACGAGGAAAAGGCTGTGTGGCGCAAAGCAGGTCACACGGTTGTTGACGGAGTTTGACCAAAGCGCTGTATTGAAGTTTATTGTGTGGAAGACTTAATGATCAATCACGCCAATCACATCGTTGCAGCAGAAACAGTGCATGACGCACACACTTTTACCCAAATTTGGTATTTAGCTGATCGTGGTGACGGGACTAAGTGCCTAAGGCGACGTGATTTCTATAGGTCCCAGATAAGCCCACGAAGTTCTCTAGTAGACTATTGCTGCAGATTGGACGACAATTAGTAGTTAAAAGCCTGCATGCCAAGATATCGTCCGCCTCTGTAAACCGTTCTGTATCGCCTTTGGTCAGAAGAATCATTACCATCAGTGCTATTGTAAATATTCCTCTGACCATAACGATTCTCATTTCACCCTTAAATGAGCGTGCTTGACGACAGGATACTTTATATCCATAAAAACATCCTTAGTGCCTTCATTATGTCTGTTTCATGATGAATTCAGTTGAACCGTGAAAGGATTCTGAAGTTCTGATGTATTCACAGCATTGTAATTTCCCTGTTAATTTTAGTTATCATATTTTGCAATGATAAAAGAAGAAGAATGATAAAAGGGGGAAGTGTGAGGGAAATGATTCATTTTTACTTTGTAATAGTTTTGTTCTTGTTCTGTTCATATTCATCTGAGATCAGTGCAGAATGTTTATCTGCGTACAGAGACACAAACATGTTCTTCTGCTCAAGGTTCGTCTAAACATCTTCCAAGATCCTAAAACAAAGCCTGTTCGAACTGCCTCAAACTGCTTCTTATCGGTACACAGAATTATGTCATGCTCTGCGTTTCATATATATAGTAGTGGTTCAGCACAAGCACTTCACAGCGCTCTCATTATTCTATCCTGTGTTAACCATCTTTCTGTAATAAACCTTTTTACCTTCAGAGGACGAGTCTGCGAGTGTTGTGTAATTTCCACAACACAAGCTAGCTAGGTTATTAGCACAAAAACCCCCCGCTATAATTAGCTAAATAATTAGTTAAATAATCAAAACATTACATTGACGTTAATTTTGCGATTTAAAAGAGCTAGCTCCAGGTAACGTAGACGAATTATCATCACATTTACATTCCTGAATTGTTAGAAAGAAATCATGTTCTAGTGAACGAACTACCCACTAACTAGACGGCGCTTACATGTTGCACTGAAAAGCGAAATCGTGTTTAGAAATCAGCTGGCTCCGGATAGCGATCATTTCAAGCGGAGATCAGGGGTGGTGTAAATTCAACTGGATAAAATCGTCAGCGAGTACCCTTGTGAAAGTGTATGAAAACGTACATATGGCTAGTTTTAATACTTCATATATACTAAATGTGGCATTTCAAACCAAGTTACGTGTATTTAAATTGCAATTAATGCTTTTAAGATAAGTCTGTAGAGCATGTGTGCTTTGTTTTGATGATGTATCTTTGCAATACCTTGATTATATTGTGAGAAAAAGCACACTTGGCTAAAAAATAAAGAAAGAAAGAAAGAAATATTATTATTTTTTCAATCCAGTGACGTGAGGACCACCCACCGTCCGACCAATCAGGTCACTGCTACGACAAGCCGTTGGACAACATCTAAACATTAAGGGGTGTGGATTTGGCCTTGAAAAATAGCTAGATTTAGCTTTCTCTCAGTCTGTCCTGTGTACGTGCTGCTCATCTTGCTTTCGTACTAAAAGCTATGAGTCTCTGTATAAATACCTCAAAAAGACCTGTCCTACCTTACAGATCATCAGAACGACACCTGAGTGGCAGGAGGAGTCCTTTACTTGGTGAAAACCCTTCCTATCTAAGCAAGATGGGGATTACTCTGGAGTTCCTGAAGAGACAAGAGGTGTAGAGGAGCTGTACAGTACAGCACGCACTGCACTCGTCAAGACTAGTAACAGATATTACCTGTAAAAAATATTTATATAAAAAATAAAAAAAGGAAAGTGCAGGAAAGCCCAGACATGCCCAAGACCTCCGAAGCTATGATTTGCTGAGCTTCCGTGACATCTGGCAGCGAGTGGAAGCACATGCTGGCCCGGCTATTTTTAAATTGCTTAGCACACACCGTGCGCCTCGAGGTTCGAGTGTAGAGTTTCCACAACCGCACGTGTTTGAAAGATCACACGCTACGTCAAAGCGAGAACATGTTCCGACCAGCTGAAGCTTCTTCAGGATCAAAAGAACGAGGAGGAAAGCAGCACAGTGCTGTTAATATGCAACGGCACTGATTATTTTCCGGGAAGAGAATGCTGAGGACCGTGTTCGCTTCTTACAGAAACCGACACCCCAGTCCTGGGTCGAAGAGGCAGTCGTGCGAACGGCTCAGGCATCAGATGACGCTCGTAAAATTGTGCTTTTGTCATAAAATAAAATCATGATATGCTCACTGAGGTTAAAGTCGCTAGGCAACCAAGAAACATGGATGATAAGCTAGCTAGTGACTAACGATTTATCTAGGATCTGTTCATTTCTACCTTCAACATTTACATAAACACCAGGAATGTCAACATTTCCCTCCGAAGTGTTGGTAAATCACTCAGGAAAAAAAAAAAACTACACTGTAGTTGCCCTTATGACTGAAACTACCCTTAGGACTAATACTACGCTGCAATTACCCTTAGGGCTAAAACTACCCCGCAATTACCCTTAGGGCTAAAACTACCCCGCAATTACCCTTACGGCTAAAACTACCCTGCAATTACCCTTACGGCTAAAACTACCCTGCAATTACCCTTACGGCTAAAACTACCCTGCAATTACCCTTAGGGCTAAAACTACCCTGCAATTACCCTTAGGGCTAAAACTACCCTGCAATTACCCTTAGGGCTAAAACTACCCTGTAATTACCCTTAGGGCTAAAACTACCCTGTAATTACCCTTAGGACTAAATTACCCTTAGGGCTAAAACTACCCTGCAATTACCCTTAGGGCTAAAACTACCCTGTAATTACCCTTAGGACTAAATTACCCTTAGGGCTAAAACTACCCTTAGAGCTAAACCTACACTGTAATTACCCTTAGGACTAAACCTATGCCGCAATTACCCTTAGGGCTAAACCTACACTGTAATTACCCTTAGGACTAAAATACCCTTAGGGCTAAAACTACCCTTGGGAATAAAATTACACTTACGAATAAACCTACGCCGCAACTACCCTTACGACTAAACCTAAGCCATAATTACCCTTAGGACTAAAATTACCCTTAGGGCTAAAACTACCCTCTTACTAAAATTACCCGTACGACTAAACGTACACTGTAATTACCCTCAGCATCGACGGCACTGCTAACTCGACTTCCGCCATTTTGACAAACATCAACACCACACGACTCAAAGCAACAAAGCTGTCAGAAATGTCCAACTCCTGGGCCGTTCACGTTCAGGAATCATCGACCAGAACCCCAGCAGACTCCATGAGGATCAATCCTGACATCAAACACTTTTTTTTTTTTAACCCAAGGGAGCAGAAAAATACACTGAAACAGAAAAACCTGAAACCGTATAATGTATACGTGAAACTGTTTAGAATAAATATATTTCATCAAACTTGCACAGGAAATAACGACCAAATACGGCGTGTGGAAGGAAGGAACATCAAGAGGCTGAAAACCACAGTGTGGATATGAAATTGCTGTATACATAAAATAAACTACTTAAAAACAAAGAGATGGAGGTTGACATGTACGGTGTAAGAAACACGTTCACTCACACACACACACACACACACACACAGTGTTAATAATCACATACTCACCTCAGGCACTGTTGATGAACACACTCAAAGTCACTCAAAGTCGGTTTCCCGTCTGAGGAACGGACACCTCCTTCAGCTGGGAGGAACGACCTTTGACCTCTGTGACCTCAAAGAGTCCAGAAAGTCACAGACAGCTCCTCCCACCTCAACTGGTTCCGAGGTCCAAGTTCAGAGAAAGTTTAAAGGACAGTGAGGAACTGAGAGTCTGAGTGTGTGTGTGTGTGTGTGTGTGTGTGTAAGTGAGAGAGAGCAAGAGAGTGAGTCAGTCGAGTGATGTCAAATTCAGACGAAGATTTTCTTAAGCGCGTGAAAACGAACAATACTTTTTTTTTTTTCTAAAAAAAATTAAATAAATAAAAAATTACAAAAAAGTGTGTTTCTAAATGAAATTCTCTTTTCTTTTAATAAAAAGTGTCCTTTTTATTTTTTACAAACACATAAAGAAAACAAATACTGATTACAGACTGATTAAAAAGAAAATACATGAAAAGAAACATTTTTAAAACGATACGACAGTGAGAAAAAAAAATTCAATCTCTAACCGTATTTTCGAAGGTGTGTGGTTTTTTTTTGTATTAAATTTTTTATTCTTCATATATTTAAAATCTTCATCAGCGTGGAGAACCTTACTCTGCATTTATAATTTTTTTTTTTTTTTATACAAGCAAAACAAAAAAGGGTATCATATTTTAAAAAATAAATTGTATACTTTTATCATAAGGACACGTGAAGCACTTTCCACGCACGCGTACACAAAACGTTTTAAATAAAGACCATTTTAATCATAAAAAAAAACAATGCAAGAGGTACGTGCCAGTAGGTCAGTTATACAACGTAACGCAAATATTTATCGATTTTTTTTTCATTTCCATCGAGAGAAATTTTTTTTTTTTTTTTAAAGTGAGAACTTTCACAATGTGAGCATTTAATACAGCATCAAAGAAAAGAAAAAGACAGTTTTAGGTCCTTTATTTAAATTCGATTCAAGCTTTTGTTGTGCAACGTAAATATCAGACAGTAGACACTCTGCCAGTTAAGACTTTTGTTTTGTTTTTTTTTTAACATTTTTTTTTTTATAAGATTACGAAAGTACGTCATCCTCAACCGTGAAAACGCCATGAAAATAGCTTCTATATAATAAATCGTTTTTTTTCATTGTTTGTTTTAAAAATCTAGAATCTAGCGACTCCCCATCAAAATATATTTTTATGCTGAGTTTGCGTCCGTACGGCCCCGAAAAAAAGAAAAAAAAAAAAAAAGTAAAACGGACAGCAGTTAAAGGCAGCAGGACGCAGGAAAACAAACAAACAAAACCAAAAACGGATGTTTAAACGGACGTTAAAAATTCTTCCTCGCACTTCACCCTCAGCGGTCCAGTGCTTCATCAAATAAATAAATAAATACATCTCAAAAACAAAATTTTTTATAGAATAATCTTCCACATCCAGGTTAGAACATTTTTTTATATATATATATTTCGTCGCTTGCGGTGGAAGTGATTCAGATTAATTACGTAAGAACAACAGGACGTCTCGCGAACTACGAGATTTTATTAACGCTCACGTCTGACGGATTTCATCTCGCGCGTCAGGCTTCAAATTGGCGAGGTAGCATTCGTAGCTAGCTTGTGAACTGCTAAAACCATCGGATGTGGACATGCTGTCCCGAATCAGACGTATAAACGCTAAACGTTACACAATTTGTTGTTTGTTTTTTTCGATAGCTAGCGACGCGCGTGAGCTAGACTCGTCCGTCTCCGACCGCGGCCAATCGACGCACTTCCTTACGATGAATAACGTTTTAATGGCGATGAAGACGTAGCGCGGGACGATATTAACATATAACGTTGAGAGAAATGATGCGGCAATACAAATCCGTTTCGTTATCCGGAATGTTCTTCATGCGACGGGAAGCTTTTCCGCTGTGAGGAAAAAAGAAAAGGAAAAAAAAAACCGGTAAAATAAGAACGGATATATTCAAGTGCACTGCGCAGGCTGAAATAACGGTTTCTACACCCTATCGAGTGCACTAGATCTCGCAAAGATATACATCTACGGATCAAAATCTACGTCAGTGTCGATATGAGTCCTTGAATCGATCTTTACAACAACAAAAAAAAACATACTGTATAAATATCTTTACACCAAGTGAGAAAGTGTACTGTTTTACCGCTTTCACACGGCTTTCACACGGCGTTAGTCTGAAGCCTGTAAACGCAGTTTGGGTCAGCACTACACACGGAAATCTATTCTTCATGAGGAACGTGTTTAGTGGAGCTTCTTTAGCCGTGTGCTGAGCATCACATCCCCTCTTTCACTCGTCAGTCACTCACCTGCAGGGATGCACGGGTTAATCGGATCAACCCATCGTCAGATCTGTGAACCTGCAGCCGTGATGTAACCTCGTACTGCAGCTCTGAATTCTAATTCGCACCTTCGCTACGTCACCATTTTATCTACTTACAACTATTGGGTTTTTCTTCTTCGTTTATAAATCACTGGTTTTGCAGTGACTTTACTATTCTAACATGTGTAGGGCCAAGGGGATAACGACAAAGAGATTAGGGGGTGGGGCTAAAGGGGTAGCGCTAGAGAGCTGAGTGGGTGTGGCTAAAACGATAACGGCTGGCTTCAGAGAGCTTAGGGGTGGGGCTAAAGCTGTAGCGCCAAAGCGCTGAGCGGGAGGAGCTAAGGGACTGGGTTCAGAGAGCTGAGTGGGCGGGGTTAAGGGGCTGGCTCCAGAGAGCTAAGTGGGTGGAGCTAAGGAACTGGGTTCAGAGAGCTAAGTGGGCAGGGTTAAGGGGCTGGGTTCGGAGAGCTGAGTGGGCGGAGCTAAGGGACTCCAAATCGAGTGCTCACTTATTCCCAAATGCAACGAACATGACAGGAGAACACGATCATCAGCACACAGCTAAACATCCTGCTTACAGAAACTAATTAGCCGTGTTTGTACACTGGAAGGAAGGAAATTAAAAGAAAGTTCTCACACCCTACCCTGACTCCAGGAAGTCCGCTGGTCTTTCCACAAGTGAGAAAACGCAGCTAGAACCTCTCCTTCTAGAAATAGCTACAAAAATATCTCCACTAAACTCGCCTTCAACCTCTGCAGCCGCTCTGGAGGCTGCAATAACGCCTGAGAGAGAGAGATTTGTTCTGGTAAAGTCTTCAAAACACACATATTTCAGCTTACTTCGTTCTTTATATTTATATATATATATATATATTTATATATGTGTATATATAGTACTCTAAATATAAATCTTTTCTCATTTCTTTCATCTTTTAACCTCTGTATTTTTAAGCTGAATTGTTCAACCTATAGAAGTGCACTAAACGTACATCAGGGAACCATTGTCACAAGTTCACTATATAAGATATACAATAATGATAATAATAATAATAATAATAATAATAATAATAATAACAATGGAAGTGCAGCAGGGAGCCATTGAGACGGAGAATTAATAATAATAATAATAATAATGATAATGACTCAAACGCAGGTGTTCATGGAATGTCGAGTTGTCAGTAATAAAGTGCTCGAGCTCGGTCTTCTCTCCCCTCTGACAGGAAGGTTTACATAAATACAACAGGAAGTCATGATGGCGAGGACAGGAAGTGAAGTTTTCTTACACCGACGTCCTGCTGACTGGAGCGTCGAAGACAAAAATAAAGTGATCGAGAGAGAGAACGGTGCTGTTTATTGCTGGAACGTTCTGCTCTCTGTGCTTTCCAGTGAAGGAGTGTGTGAGTGTGTGTGTGTGTGTGTGTGTGTGTGTGTGTGCGCGCGCTCCCTTTACGAGTCCATTACGAGCTTAGTTCATTCTGATTGGTCGTCTCTTCTTAATTATGCTGTGTGTGTGTGTGTGTGTGTGTGTGTGTGTGTGTGAGAGCGCGCATTCCCTACATAAGTCCGCAGCACGGCTCTTTTTGATTGGCCGGCTCCTCTTCCTCTGGTGCCTTCAGCTTCAGTAGCGGCGGATCGCCGCTCGCAGGTGTGAAGTACACTGGCTGCACCGCCAGTTCGGCAGGCCCCGCCTCTTCCTGTGTCGGAGGAAGCAGAGGCGGAGCAGGAGCCTGCCGTTTCTGAAGCTTTGCGGCGGCTCTCTGCCGTTTCAGCTCCGCTAGCGTCTGGTGCGATTTCTCCCGCGTCATGCTATCCGTGTCCCCGGCGTCGCCGCTCGGCAGCGCTGGAGTCAGCTGATAGGAGGCGCTGCGTTCCCTGCGTCCACTGCTGCGCAGCTCTCCGGGAACCAAGGACGTAGACGCCACGAAGGTGCCGCCATTTCCTACGACAGAGTCGCGGTCTCCGTTTTCCAAGCCTCTGTCGTTATCCGGATAACGCAAATCCTGCGCCCGGCTAGACGCCGCCGTCTGCATCGGGGGAACAGCCAATCATGTTAGAGGCGTGATTCCATGTCGAATCAAACAGGGGGTAGAACTACAGCGTCTCAGATTTGCTAGTACAGATAAAATAAGCCAAACTTTTTTGTCACATTGTTTCCTCACCATGTGCTTGAGTTCGGCGTCCGTCTGTTTGTCTTCATCCTCGTCCTCCGTCTGTCTGTCCTGTCTCCCTCTGTCCTGCCACACCATGGCCTCCTTATGGTGCTCTCTCCTGTACAAACTACTACGCTCGTTCACGCTCGTCCTCCTCACCACCTTACTGCTCACACACACACACACACACACACACACACACACACACAGTGTTTCCTGATCAGTACAGAATCCTCATGACATTAATAATCTAACAAATATTTAACACACACACACACACACACACACACACACACACACACACACACACACACACACACTGACCCCCGGCTGCTGGCGCTGGACGCTCGTCTCTGCAGTGAGCCTTTGTGTTTGTCCTGGTTCTTCATGATGGCCTCGTGTTTGTGTTTCAGCTCTAATAGCTTTGCCCTGACCTCCTCATCCACACACACATCTACACAAACACACACACACAAATTTAGCCTAACAATAAGCACGCAGAGTAGAGGTTATCTAGTGCAATACGATGTGTGCGTGTGTGTGGTGTAAGTGAACCCTAATACACAGGAACCATATTTTATACCCTAAACAGTGCACAGAGAGACGACAGCGTCGTACTCACCTAGAGGGGTTTCTTCCAGGAGAGACTTGGCGTTTAGATCCGCGCCGTGAGCCACCAAGAGCTCCACCATTTGTAGCTGTATGACAAGAAACACACACACACACACACACACACACACACACACACACACACACACACACCCCATGTCAGGCTGCACAACAAACAATCATCCACTAAACCACCAGTGCTAATGAATCCTCTATTCTGATTGGTCAGAACGTGTCTACAGCTGCAGCTCTGACAGTAATTAACATTAAAAGTAACAATAAATGGACAAAAATCTATTTTAAAAAATAATAAATTTGGCAAACTGCCTAAGAAAAGATACAGAAAAAAAGAAATAAGAGGAATAAAACACTTCGGGATATGCCGCCATAGGAAAATAATCATCTTCAGGGGCGGTGCCAGTAACTCCACTTCATCACGCCACTCCTTAATTAAGCTCCTCCCCTTTCTTTTTCCTCACACTTTCCTTCTCCTTTCGCAAGAAGTTTGGTAATTTTAGTGTGAAATTTACCCATTTTCTCTCTCACACACACACACACACACACAAATGTTGGACCGCCATCACATGACGCTATTACAAGACCTACAGCAGTCGATGTCTACTTTTCAAACCCTAACATCACGAGGCGTACTTTCTTCGAGAACGCATGTTAAAGCAGCTGACCAATCAGCGGCCTCGCTTCCGCTCTCACACACGGCCTTTCTTTAATACATTTTTTTTTTTATTACCTTGATGAGGAACGTTCATATACAGGATTTATGAAATACAAACACACAGATCAGCCATAACTTTAAAACCACAGACAGGTGAAGTCAATAGCGTTGATTATCTCGTTGCAGCCAGGGGAAGTTCATTCCCCACCACCCGACAGAGAAGTGTCTTGATGAAGGTCTTCCTTACATCTTGGAGCGTAGCAATTGACCATTAAAAGAAGAATCCACGTCGGAAAGAACAATTTGGCGTGAACAATATGAGCCCGTACAGCTTTTCTGTGTGATGAGCATTTCCCAAGGCGTGTTTCATCATGGACTAGTTCCAGGAACTCGACCACAAGCTGAATTGCTTCACAGACCAGCACAGTCCCTGGACTGGCTTTTCCAAACAGTTCCTTCTACCGCAACCCATACGGTAGAGAATTCCAACACTACCCACTGGTACCATCCTGTACAATTCGCCGAAACGCGCGGTACGAGGTGACAGACGTATGTGATGGAGTGCGACTCGGTGAGCATCGCAATACCAGTTGATCATTCGGGAAAGTAACTGGGCTTCATCCCATGTTAAAATTAAAACACGTTTGATGCCGGATTCAAGGTTTCAGTTCACTTTTGATTTCAGCAAGCTCTGCATTTTTTTGCAAGAAGTACTCACGGCCTGACTTCTCCATTCAGAGCCGTGCATGTGATATTACCGGAGGTGCACACTGACTCATGAGTATTTAGTGCTGTAGAACCTCTGACGGGGAACGACGACGCCTTGGCTTTACTGGAAAGCAGGATGGAGATGAGACAGGTCTTGGTTAAAAATTTCCACCTGGTTTCGTATAACAGGTTCAACTCCCGTGGAGAAGACGACGACGACGACAAGCATGAGGACAACCTGGCCGAGCGGAGCGTCAGGAACATCGACACAGGTGCAGTACCAACATGACTGGACACTTTTATAAGACACCGTTATATCGGTATGTCAACCAATTAAAAAGTTTGAATACATGTTGATTCATTTTCTATAACAGGAGCTCTGATTGTAGTGCTGACTGGAGTGTAAATCACAGGTTTCTATCAACGCACTCGTTCCAATACCTTATCGTTTCTGTGGTAACGGCTCATTTCCAGGGACTCGTACAGCGGACGTTCCAAATAATAATAATAATAATAACAATAATAATAATAATATTTATAAATGTCGTTGATATAGTGAATTTTTCTATAAGATGTTGTTTATTTAACATTGATGGAAAGAGTCCCCAGTGTCAGCGCATTTTGAAACCTCTCAGTAACATGACCAGCTCCATTTTTTATTTATTTTTATTTTTTTACTTCGAGACAGAGAGAGAGAGAGAGAGAGAGAGAGAGAGAGACAGAGAGAAATAAAAGAGAGACTGGTGAAGGAATGACTGTTTACAGATGCTAAGTGTATGTGAGAACTTTATTAACGTTATTCCAAGGATGTTCCGCAGTATTAAATTCAACTATAAATGGATAAAAGGCACAGTGTACCATTCATTAATTGCTGTTGTATAAGTTTAAATACATAAAAATACTGATGGTGAGTACAAAAGTTACTGATTTCACCCTACAGGTTGACAGTAACAACAAAAGCTGAGGTTTAGGGCCTTGGTGTAACCCTAGATGCTGATTTATTAGTTGAATGCCACTGAGGTATATCAGTTGAGCTGCAGATTATCTGTTTCCCTTCCATTAATGGATGGACAATGGGTAAAGAGCTGATGCATTGTGTGAAGCAACAAATGGACTACAGTCTGTAAATCCATACCTATAAAGTGCATCGACACTGATAAGCCATAACATTAAATCCAGGTGAAGTGAATAACACTGATCATCTCGTTACACTGGCACCTCTCGAGGGTGGGATATATTTATTAGGCAGCAAGGGAAGGGAACAGTCAGTTCTTATAGTTGATGTGCTGGAAAAAGGAAAAATGGGCGAGCGTAAGGATCTGAGCGACTTTGACAAGGACCAAATTGTGATGGCTAGACGACTGGGTCAGAGGATCTCCAAAACGGCAAGTCTTGCACTGGTTAGTACCTACCAAAAGTGGACCAATGAAGGACAACCAGTGAACCGGTGACAGGGTCATGGGCACCCAAGGCGCATTGATCCACGTGTTCAGAGAAGGCTAGCCCGTCTGGTCTGATCCCACAGAAGAGCTACTGTAGCACAAACTGCTGAAAAAGTTCATGCTGGCCTTCAGAAGTCCTCTGGAGTCCATGCCTCGATGGCTCAGAGCTGTTTTGGTGGCACAAGGAGAGGGGGACCTACACGATATTACACAGATAGTTTTAATGTTATGGCTGATCGGTGTGTACATGCGGTCTACCTGGCCAATGAGTGTACATGCAAGATAGATGACGCTAATAAATTGTCTCCCTTTTTCTCCTGTTCTTGTTTAGGAGGCGACACCTCATGGAGCAGATATTACAGACTTGCTGCAGTGTGCTTGACCCTGTTGTGTGTCCTCCTGAATTCTGCTGTCTTAGTGCTGTGGGTCAAGTTCAACAACTTGACTACAGAAAACACCGATTTACAAACTCATTACAGCAAACTCCTTCTAGAGCACCAAACCGGCTACGAAAACATGACTTTTGATAGAGACCGGTTACAGACCAGGTACAACAACCTGATAGTCGAGAGAGACCAGTTACAAACCAACTACAAAAACCTGATAGTCGAGAGAGACCGGTTACAGATGAACTACAACAACCTGACCATTGAAAGAGACCGGCTACAGACCAGCTACAACAACTTGACCATAAAGATAGACTGGTTACAAACCAGCTATAACAACCTGACAGTCGAGAGAGACCGGATACAAATGAACTCCAACAAGTTGACCGTCAAGATAGACCAGTTACAGACCAGCTACAACAACCTAACAGTCGAGAGAGACCGGTTACAGACCAGCTACAACAACCTGACCACTGAGAGAGACCAGTTACAGACCAGCTACAACAACCTAACAGTCGAGAGAGACCGGTTACAGACCAGCTACAACAACCTGACCACTGAGAGAGACCAGTTACAGACCAGCTACAACAACCTAACAGTCGAGAGAGACCGGTTACAGACCAGCTACAACAACCTGACCACTGAGAGAGACCAGTTACAGACCAGCTACAACAACCTAACAGTCGAGAGAGACCGGTTACAGACCAGCTACAACAACCTGACCACTGAGAGAGACCAGTTACAGACCAGCTATAACAACCTGATAGTCGAGAGAGACCAGTTACAGAACAGCTACAACAACCTGACAGTCGAGAGAGGCCGGTTACAGACCAGCTACAACAACCTGACTATGGTGAGAGAAAAGGACCAGGAAAAATGTAAGGAACTGACTAACGAACTGGAGAAACTGCAGACAAACTACAGCACCATGGCAAACCAGAAAGACCAGTTACAGAAGGAGAGAGATGTACTTCGGAACAGGTTGGAAAAGCTAGGTAATAAAATCCGTCAAAAAAAAAACCTCTCAGTAGAGTGCTGACAATTACATTTTAATGTGTCTGGTTTTTGTACGAGTGCTGCTGGGTTTCAAAACAACATGTCCCAACTAGTGGTGCGCATTACCAATGGGATCTTGCAGGAGCCAATAAAGACTTTTGGGAGGGGGTGATTTTTACGTTCGAGTGGGCAGTCAGATATGAAGTTTGTGGTACAAAGAAAGGTTTTCAATAACATGGGAGCAATCAAGAGTATTTGCAAAGTGCTGTGGTAACTATAATCTTTACCTGCTTTCACCTGATTAAGGTTATGGTGGTTTAAAGAACTAATTTGTTAATATTTTGTGAACTAGAACCAATTCCACATGTTAGAAAATATCATGGAAAGGAGAGATTGCAAGTTTGAATCCCGACAATGCCACAACCTTCCATGTCAGGAGTCAGGGAAGCAAAGTTGGCCCTGATCTCTGGGTGCCTTTAAGAACACTGGTAGCTGCTGTACGGCTAGGTGAGACCGAACTGGTTGGGGGTGTGGGGGTTGGCAGGTGACCAAATTTGGGAGATAATGTGGAAAAACCAAGAGAGATTGGGCGAAAACAAACTCGTGGGACTGGTCAGGATTGGTGAGAATTCCTCCAGGAGTGGGTCTGCTTAAAAAACATTATTAAAATCTATATCCTTTCGGTCTTTCCAGCTGCACAGGGCAGAGGAGGATGGGTCTACTTCAGCCCCAATCTTTACTTCATCTCTACTGAGAAGAAAAGCTGGACTGAGGGCAGACAGGACTGCAAAAAGAAGGGAGCAGAACTCGTGACCATCAAGACCAAAGAGGAACAGGTGAGAGAGAACATGAAAGTGAAAGAGAAATAGTAAGCTTGAGACGTTCTTTTTCATATTGCTTTTTGATCTTCACAGGAGTTCCTTGTTCAGCAGCTGGGCAGCGATAAGGCTTGGATTGGTTTAAATGACAGAAATACAGAGGGGACCTGGAAATGGGTGGATGGTACAGCACTGACCACTGCGTAAGACTTTTAAACCAATTCTCCTGGATTATCTGACCACATTGTGAAGTTCATGTCAACCAAAGACTCCGATGTCTCTGGATTTCAGGTACTGGGTTCCGGGGGAACCCAACGATATAGGCAACGAGGACTGTGCTGAGATTTGGGGTTTTCCGGATAAGCAGGGCTGGAACGACAGGCCGTGCAATGGCAAAGTGAGATGGATCTGTGAGAAACCTTCTCAGACTTTGCAGTGGTACGTTGAGAAATGAAATAATAAAAGGTTTGGTCATGATGTAATAACGCAACACTGACTCAGTCTCACTACGTTGTATTTTCAGATTAAACTCAAGCCGTCCGTCAGCAGCGATCTCCACTGACTGCGTTACAAAAGTACCCTTGAGTACCCCATACAATTATTACATAATATTACTCTCACTAGCTATCTAGTGCATATAGATAATATTGAGGTACTGCAGTAATGTCTCTCTCTATGTATATATAACTTCAGCTTACGGCATACACGGTGTTAGTACCCGACTACTAAGCTAGCGCTTGCCACTTTATTAGGAACACCTGTACACCTGATTAATGCAATAATCCAAATCAGCCAATCACGTGGGAGCATGCAGATACAAGTCAACCTTTGCAACAAACCACTGACTCATTGAACCAGCGTTCCCACTGAAGCCTGGATGTTTTTTTGGTTTTCACACCATTCTGTACATACTTTAGAGACTCTTTGTGTGTGTGTGTGTGTGTGTGTGTGTGTGTGTGTGTGTGTGTGTGTGTGTGAGAAAATCTCTGGAGATCAGCAGTTTCCGAAATACTCAAAATCGGCCCATCTGGCTGGTGATGCCGGCTGAGGCTCTTGCATGAACGAGTGTGTGTACGGGTGTTCCTAATAAACTGGACGGTGAACGTGTGCTACTCTAATGAAAATCATGAACACTGATGTAATACTAAGCCAGCGCTCGAAATTCAACACCTTCTTCGTGAAGCTGCTAGTTAGTTGTGTTTAGCTAACTTACTGTAATGACCGTTCTCTATGGACGCACTGTAAAATGTAAAAACCAAAACGCTGACACGTTTTCTTTAATTTCCATTTATCTGTAGTAGCGAGACGTTTCGCATATAGTTGTCTGTGTTAAAGTTTTACGTCACTGTTTTAAAGAAAATCAATGACTTTAGCTTGAACTGTTTAGCTTTTTTTGAAGAATCTAACCAGCGTTCTCTGTAAACATAAATAGTCCAAATCAAGTCAGTTAATGTCCCCAACCCTCAGCCTCATCTACTCCACACGCTCACTGAATATTTTGGAAATGAAATGTTGGATTTCACTGAACGCTGGGACACGTTTCCAGGTAACGATCTAGCCGATCAGCCTGTAAGCTTTGAGTATCATTTTTAAACAGCATTGCCAGTAAACATGCCAAGAGTTTATATTTTTATTTTATTAAAATTTTTAAATGACAAATGTGTGTTACATTTAATCAATCTTTCGCTCTATTCATCCATTTTTTTCCTTTCATGTTTTTATTTTCTTTCATTTTTTTAAAAATAACATTACAGGCTATGTAGTCGGGAACTGCTTGCAGGCAGTGGCACTCGTGAAAATTCGTGATATCGTCGTTTTATTCTTCATTAACCATGACAGAAATCGAAAGCGCCCTGAGAGCCCATTCGAGAGAATGTGAGATCGGGAAGTGGGCGGGGCTTCCAGGTGGTATCAGTTAAATTCAGAGAGTCTGAATCACCTGCGCAAATCATTCCAGACTGATAGATCAATTAACTCACCTGCTTTTCTACTGGGTAGAAAAGATTGATCTTTTGGTGCGTATTTGAGCAATACTTTGTAAATATTGGCAGGTCTGGTAATATAATCGGAGTAAACGTCACTGGATATCGTGTGCGCAAGATCGTTATATCGTACAATCCAACGATACCAAGTACTGATCCAGTCCTGACATCATTCAGTAAACGAGTCTTAATTTGCTGTTACGGACTATATCAAGTGTCCAATCGGATACAATCCAGAATCAATCAGGTTTCAGGCTATAGTTTCAGCATCCGTAGTGACGCTCGGTGATGCGCAGTATTAGATCAGTTCAGCCCTAAATGTTCTGCACGCGTCGTCACAGACCGCTTCCAGAAACATGTCTGCATATTTCATTTCTTCAGTGCCACGTAGCTTCCCCATTTCTCAATCTTTAATATCAACCCTCCCTGAGCCGAGATGAAAAAAAAAAACACGGCTGTGCGACAGGAAAGTAAATATCGTCCCCAGATAAAAACGCCTTTTTGCTACAGAATCACTTCCGCACGCGCACTTTAACCACTCTGCAGTTCTTCAAAAACAGCAAAATTCTGCGGCAGCAATTTTCAGGAAGGTTCTTCCCGTTTCAATACGACAATGGTGTAAAAGATTGCACCCGAGAGCCCTGTCCTCAACCCCAACGTCTTTATGATGGATTGCTAACCGAGAGACTGGCTTCATCACCCAACATCACCGTGCAACACTGTTCAAATCTTGAAAAGTGTTGTGAGACTCGAAATCGCTTCAAATGTGAACATCACCATCGTCAAGGGGAGAAGTTTGTGGAACCTTGGATAAAAGCGTGAATTTATTTGAGCTTGTAATAAAGTGATCAGTGATTGTGTGGTTTTTCCACAGTGCACCTCTCACCTGTCCCCAGCAGGAGGCAGCGTGCAGCGGTGTCCATCCGTCTGCGTCTGTCTCGTCCACGCTCGCTCTGTGCTCCAGCAGCACCTCTCCCACTGACAAGTAGCCGTTAGCTGCCGCTACGTGCAGCTACACAACACACACACATGCACACACCATTTACATGTGAGTCACATCTCCACTGTCTCGCTCTTGCTTACTCTCTCTCGCTCTCTCTCACCAGAGTGGCCCCGTGTTGGTCCTTGGCGTTCAGGTTGTCTCCTCGGTCTATCAGTGCTTGGACGTCGGCCAGCATGACTCTCTCCTTGGCAGCACGGCACTCGTCTATCTGCTCCTGTGTGATGCCTGCGTATGCGGGGAAACAGTTTAAACACGTGCTAATCACCATCACCATGTAACCCGTCTGTCCACCGCGACGAGGCACTCGGTCACACGACCTCCGCCACGCTCGGAAGACAGCCGACGAGATGGTGACTTGTACGATTCCGAGTCTGCTAGGGACATCCTCGTTTTTTGATAAGGCGCTGAGAACGAGACTCACCCTGCTCGGCCATCACTACCTCGATGAGTTCGAGCGTGGCTTCGTCCTCGCACAGGTCATACGGCATGTTCCCGTCTGCATTTACTGCCAGCAGATCCGCTCCGCTACACACACACACACACACACAATTACTTCACAGTAACACAACTCAAAAACATTAATTAATGCGTTTACACAAGACCCGATACTCCAGCAGTGAGTGGTTCGCGCTATAGCTCGTGTATTTACGGTAGGCGTGATGCTCCAACTCTTAGGGTAGTTTGTCTATTTGTTAGTGTGCTTGTATGTACGGGGACAGACTCACGCCTGGACGAGGATCTGTACGAGGCCAGTGTGTCCACAGGTGGCAGCAGCGTGTAGCGGAGTCCAGAGTTCACTGTCACACGCATTTACATTCGCACCGGACTCCAGCAGACAGCGCACCACATCCACAAAGTCATCGATGCAGCACTGGGCACAGAGAGAGAGAGACGGAGAGAGAGAGGGAGAGAGAGAGAGATGAGACAGATGATTCAACACGCCTTCATTAACAAACACTAACCTTCTGTTTGACTCGCCCTTTACATTCTTCAATCTATTGTTATTAACCGAAACTGGCTGTGTCCAAAAGAGCAGTGCATTATGGGTATTCTCCGATCACTAGGCGAAATCATTTGAACTTCACTAAGCCTCTGAACAGAGATTAAATCTTCTGAAACCGGAGATAATAAAAATTCGAATTTACGAGCGCTGCATTCCACATGCACGGGAGGAACCGAAAGGTTCAGGAACTTTCCTGAGCAAGAGATCTACACGGTTCCTGGAGAAGTTCCTGTAGTTTGTCTTTCCACCACACAACAGGAAACATGCACACTCTTGTACCCAAACTCCACCCCAGTCAGTTCCTGGTCTGCAGAAAGACTTTCTGGAGCTACTGGGGTGAAAAATAAATAAATACGTTTTCGGCCCTGGATCCTGGAAGTGCAGCTGAACTTCCTGAGTTTCTAGAAAAGTTCCTGTGGTGGACACGGGCCTAAAAACACAACAATGTAGAATAGCAATGATTATACAGTGTGTGTGTGTGTGTGTGTACCTGGTGTAAGGCTGTGAGACCGTCTTCGTTAAACAGGTCAGGGCTAACACCACTCTTCAGCAGCTCCCTCACTACAACACACACACACACACACACACTTTGTTTTCACCTTCCAGCTTTTTATTTCCGTTCCCTCCATTTTCCGTCCTGCTCCTGGACTCTACTCAATCACTCACACTCCAAAACACTAAAGTGGGCGTGTCCTTCTCCAACACAAGCCCAGCAGGTATAAATGAAGCTGATTTGACGTAATGTAGATTTACCTTCGTCGAGGTCGTTCCTGGCGGCGGCCTCCAGCAGCGTGATGTTGCTCGGGAACCTCACCTTCCTCCCACCGTGGTTCTTGCCCTTCTTCTCGTCACTCTTCCTCTGCGCGACGCTGTTCTTCCCCATGCGTGCGCTCTCCTTCTCCATCTGCGCCCAGCCTTTCAGCTGCTGCGCCCGTCTCTTCTGCGCGTGCTTCAGTCGGTCCGTCGTGGAGAGTCGGCTCACGCTCGTCATCTCGGCCAGCAGCTCGCCGTGCTCTGCCATGTCCGGCCGCAAAAAAAAAACAAAAAGTCTCGTTTACGCTCGCTTCCGGATCACGAGATTTCTGAAGTAGTAATCATACCTGGCGTCGTATCTTCCGTGTCGATTCGGTGTCCAGGCCTGAAGTTGGCGCGACCTTCTCAGCGCCGGTTCACAGTGTGGTTCCGGTACAGTGATTGCGGAGACGTTTCTCGAAATCTTCGGCGCTTCTCGCGTCTCCCTTCCACACGAATAATAAGAAAAAAAATTACAAAGAAGTGAACTAGGGTAGGTCTTGAGGGTTTAGAGTAGGTCAGACTCTGGAGGGTCCAAAAAAAAACAAAAACCCTGAAATAACGGAGATGTCTTGAAGTATGGAAGCAACGTGGAGAAAGATCCTGATCGTCAAGACGTCTTCTGAAACGCTTTTAAATCCGGGGTGCCAATACATTAATGTCTTATCATCAGGCATGGAGTGCACTATGTAGGGTGTATTAAGTCCCTACGTAGTG
>NC_071267.1:1172072-1242072 GCF_023375685.1 Ictalurus furcatus
GAGAGAGAGTGTTATATTACACCCCAATGTTAATCAGTTCAATCTGAGATAAGGAAAACCTCGGGGACACACACACACACACACACACACACACACCCCCTACAATAACCATAAACCTATAAAACTTACCCAACTCGCTCTTTTTTAATGCTTTTATTGATTAACACAGTGGGAAATGTTAAATATTATGAAAAACAAAACATTTCTTTTTGAATTGTATGATTAAATATTCTAAAACATGACTTATCTGAAAACTAAATATTTCAAGTTACATCATATTGTTAAGCTTTAAACAACTCCAGCACTTTAAAAGTAAATAAATAAAAGAATAAACTGCCACTAAAGCCAGTTGTCGCTTGTTTGCTGTTAGCAGGATGTTCACCAGGCTAGCCTTTAGCCTCGACATACGCGTTCGTTTTTCTTTATCCCGTCCGCATTCCGACACGCGCTCTATTCTGCGATGTGATTGGCTAACCGCGCGTACTCGCACGCGTTTCCTCCTATCACGGCGCAGAACCCTGAGCGCATGGCCCAATCCCGGGGAGGAAGGGCGGGTCTTGCCGCAATACAGGTGGGAAGAGAAAACGAACGTCTCTGACAGGATGTTTCATAATGAATGAAAACGGGTATCGTGTAGGACGAACAACACGACGAACTAAGTGGGGTTTTTTTTAAAAGACGCAAAATAACGTCTGAAAAGGTGGTTGAAGTAAAAGTTGTGTTATGCGTGAAAGAGAACCTGGCTAGTTAGCATAGCGTAGCGTAACGTAGCATAGCGTAAGGTAACTTGGAAAGGAAACCTGTCGCGGAAACCGAGCGAGCGGGGGTTTTTTCTTGTTTTTTTTTTTAACGCCAGTCTTCAGAACATAACTAAAAACATTCCCATAAAGTGCGTAAAAAGAGGAAAGCAGTCAAGTATCAAACCTGTTTCGCTTGAAAGTTGGCTGTAAGGGCCTGGCGAAGTCATATCCGCGTTAATCGGCCCGGTTACGTCCCGAGTAGCGGCTCCATGTCTGCAGCTCGACGGGGCAAAGCTTCTCCATAACAACCGCGCCGCTGGCTGTCCCACTTAAACAGCCGCTTTACCGCCTTCATCCGCCAGGGGGCGATGACATTATTTCTGCCTGTAATGCGCACATCTGACCAAACAGCGATTATTTCTTTTAGTCGCTTTATTCACTTTGTCCACTAGATGGAGACATTAAGCCGAGACGCTATACAGGTGAATACCGTTTGTTTTCTTGTGGTAATGTTGACGTTGTAATAACGTCATTTCCGATTTCGGGACTTAAAAAAGAGCGGTTAAAAAAGAAAGAAATAAATAAAAACATTGACGCCTTTATAAAAAAGCATGTCTTTTGTTTTTCTCTGTGGCTCTGTGGTTGGTTCTGTTCTACTGTAGTGAACTAAGCTAGTGCTAACTTACTAACTGCACATATATTTATTTCTTATCAAATAATCAGAATCAAACTGGAAATCAGAAAAAAGTAGAGTTTTTTTAAACGTTTAATTGCTGATTTTTAAAAAATTATTTATTAGCTACCTCTAAAAAAATATGTTGTTATGAAACAAACAGACAGTAGATAAATAGATAGACAACTAAACAAATGTAAGAAATAAATCAATAAATACATCGGTAAATAAGCAGTTTGGATGGTTATTGAGTGCTCAAACATCCATCCATCCATCTTCGGTACAGCTTATCCTACAGGGTCACGGGGAACCTGGAGTCTATCCCTGGAAGGGGTGCCAATCCATCACAGGGCACACTCACACACCCATTCATACACTATGGACACTTTGGACATGCCAATCAGCCTACCATGCATGTCTTTGGAGTGGGGGAGGAAACCCCCGCAGCACGGGGAGAGCATGCGAACTCCACACACACAGGGCCGCATTGGGAATCGAACCACAGTCCCCCCCCCCCAAAAAAAAACAGTGGAAACCCTTATCGAGTTTGTAATGGTTTTAATGTTTAAAAAGGGAATTGTATTGGCTTCAACGGAAACTCTAACGGTCCCTGTGGGTCTCTACTGGTAATTTGTTGCCTTCTATTGGTGGCATGTTATGTCTCATGGACATCATTAAAGACCAATAACGGTAATGGTTTTAATGGTTAACAGCTGCTGGGTTGTAATGGTATTAGAATGTCTGTGATGGTTTCTATTGTTGTTGGGGTTTTTTCAGCAGGGATCTGAAATGGTGAAATAGTGAACAGTCTGGCTCTCGCAGCAGGTTTTTATTTATGAAAAGACACAAGTTACCGCCTCGTTCACAGAGTTTCAGAGACGAGTCACAGATTGAGTCTTTAATCTGGAGATTGCGCTTCACGCTGACGCTGTGCAGAGGATGATGGGAAACACACACACACACACACTCCTGTCTGCTTTGAATTAGACGTCGTTCAGTTTCCTATCAGCCGAGACGCCCAGAGATTACGAGACGGAAAAGTTCAGATCGACGCAAAGCAGGACATTTCTGAAAAAAAACCCCACTGTGATTCCTCATAAAGATCAGTCTCAGTCACTGAAAAAGATGCTGGGGGAAAAAAAGTGGCTAATATTTGAACCCAAACGGAAAATGAAATAGAAATCAAGTCATTATACGAGTAAACGAGCATCGCCATGAGAAATGTATCATTTCTACGTAGTCAAAATTTATTGTATAATTCACTATGTAATAAAATAAAAATAAAACTATGAAATGATGCTGATTTATATCCAAATATATATATATATCAGTACATCAAAGAAATAAAGAAAATGTGTGTGTGAAGGTCAACTCTGAAGTGTTTTAAAATGAATTCTTTGATTTTTTTTGTCTTATTTTTTAAATTACGTGTATATATATATATAGAGAGAGAGAGAGAGAGAGAGAGAGAGTGAGTAATAGGGTCCCTTTGGAGTCTAACAGCAGCTCAGACTGAGATTCAGGACAAAGCCGGAGTGTGTAGGGTTCACTGGGATTTTCTCAGCAGGACGAGTCGACCTTTCAGCCTCAGCGTCTCGAAATCAGTGGGGGGGCTTGTTCAGCAGAGTGTGTGTGTGTGTGTGTGTGATCATCGAGGTATGAAATCTGCTTGGTTTCAGTGCTGTGTGTTTGGGCCAATCTCAGTCTGAGTCTAATTAGAGCTGCAGGTGGTAGTGTGGAGCCTCATCAACACACACACACACACACTCTCTCTCTCTATCTCTATACATTAGGATTTCCTGGAGTTTCTGCTTTTCAGAGGAACAAGATTCCAAGCTGTAAAACAAAAGCACAGAGTTTGTGCTAAAGGGACAGACTTTCACTGAAACACAGGTGAAGTGTGTGTGTGTGTGTCCTGAACAAACATGTTTATCTTCAGCACACTTTCATAATCTTTGACACTTTCATTCATTCATTTTGCAACTTGTTCTTTCTTACTTTCTTATTTTACTTCTTCTAGTTCCAACCGTCTCTGACATTTATTCATCTTTCTTTTCCTCTTCTTTTGTTTATCCATCCATCTATCCATCCAGGTTCCTTTTTTGTCTTTATTTTCTTTCACTTGTTTTTCTTTTCTTCCTGTATCTTGTTTTTTCCCCCATCTTCCCTATCCTTATCCTTTTCTTTCTTTCTTTCTTTCTTTTTCTTTCCTGTCTTCTCACCCAGGTATCCCAGAGATGCACTTTTAAAAAAAACAACAACATTCTTCCTTTTTGTTCTTTTCTTTCTTAAGCCCTGACTGAGTGAGCAGGTGAAATGTGAAGTGTTCATGGTCTCCTCTCTCACTACCTGAAACCTTCTTTTCTCCTCTCGTTCCTCATCCAGAAGTGGAACTTCTGCACTGCCTCGCTGACAGGGAGGAAACTCGGGCGTTACTGCACTGGGAACAGTGGATTGTGTGTACAGTTTGGAGGCTGTGTTCCAATCGTACAGTATGAAATGTGTCGTGTACATAAAGGCACTCAACTTATAGTAGACCCAAATCCTAAAGGCTTCCTGATGTTATATATTGGGGGGGGGCAAAGTGTAAATGACATTCTGTGTAAATGACATTCTGTGTAAATGACCTGAATGTTATTTGGTTTATTTATTGCTTGGTATTGATGGCTATGCTTTTAATCTCTGTGTGACCTGAGAGTGTGTTTATTAGCCGTGTGTATCTTGGCTTCTTTTGTTTATTGAGTGAAACCATTATGCTACATTACTTCTCTCTCTCTCTATCACCCCATCCCATGTGATTGTCTGTCCCTTTTAAAACCCACAGTTTCTGTCACGGTTTGTGAACAAGCCCCCCCCCCCCCCCAGTGCTTACTATAAACAAACTGTCCGGGGGGGGGGTCGGCCATTCAGGTACAGTGGTACTGGAACTTTCTGTAAGATGTCTCTGCTGATTTTAGATGCTGACGTTCCATGCTTTGGATGTAGTCATGAATCCTTGTTTGAGCTTCTCCAAAAACTTTACCAGAGGAGAAATGAAGTCGTTCCATAAATCTCAGTTCAGCTTACTTTTACCCTTTAAGTTCTGATAGTGCTGAAAGATCAGTAATGTGTCAAACATCACGCATATGACCTCAAAAACATTTAGTTTAAAAAAAAAAAATTGATATAGGCTAGAAATGAACCAGATGTAGTTTCCACCCCCTCCTCTAGCCTATAAGGGGGCTGATGGTTGCCCTCTCTATTTACACAGCGGGATTGACGTGAAACTGTTAATTGTTTGCTCCCCAGACAGCGAGGACGCGGAGCCCTCAACTTTCCTCCTCCTCCTCTATCATCATCATCAGCATGACAAAGCTCCGGGGGGGAGCGGAGTGGCGCGGCGCGCTCAGCCCGCACAGGGAGTCCGGAGTCCGGCTACAGATCTCAACTCTGCCGCGGTGCACCGGGACCTCCGAGGAAACTTTGCGCCCAAACTCCGGGGTCATGGACGGCGTTTTTGCGCAACCCAGCAGGGCTATGGGGAGTGTGTTACCACAGCTAACCGGCCCTGAAGAGAAACCTGTACCCGGATTGATGGACGCGCCTCGGGCTGGGACTCACGGTGCCTCCCGACTCCCCGCGGATCAGCACGCCGGAGAGTATGCGCCGAACGCCTGCAAGAAGAAGAACTACCAGCGCTACCCGAAACCGCCATACTCTTACCTGGCAATGATCGCCATGGTGATCCAGAACTCACCGCAGAAGAAGCTCACTCTCTCCCAGGTAAGACTCAACACCTGGAGGAAATGCTGAAACACCCCTTCTTTTGCACCATATCCCCCAGATGAAATATGAGTCAAGTCCACATTACAGACATCAATACATCATCATAACTTTATTTTAAAACAATTACCGTGTGCTGCATCAGGTGCTACTCTGAAACTCTCCACTGCCTGCTTCCATTCTTCTGTAAACTGCTCACACTGCAGATAGTTTGATTCATTTGAGTTGATTTAATATTCCTGTCTGGGTTAAGAGTTGATTATTTACACACACACACACACACATACATACATATATATATATATATATATATATACACACACCACCTTTTTTTTTTTTTTTTTTTTTTTTTTTTAAATGTCCTTACAGTAGAACTTTTTTCCTACAATACAATGTTGTCTTGTGTAAGAATTTTTTTTTTAAACCATCCAAAACTTCCTAGGCCCAGGCCTCCTAACTAGTTGTGGTGATAGTTAAAGATAAGATGAACTTTTATTAGGGGGTGGGGTTTCAAATGATCCTGTAAATTGACTTATAATAAATACAGCATGAAGAAATCTTAATACGATAAACAACATTAATGAACAAACCTTAGAAATGGTTTCATTTATAATACTATCCACTACGAGTTGAAACCGGAGCTCTGAGTCTGCTCGGACGGGGTGATAAGAATGAGGGATGGAGGGAGGGAGTGAAAGTAATGCACACTATCAAGTGTGTAAGGGTCAAAATGTCGCCTAGGTTAATGAGCGGGAATTAAACGGCTGGACTACCCATAATGCACTATAGGTCACTTAAGTAGTCATTGAGCTGAGCGTGTGACGCTGTTTTAATGCTCCGGCTTTAGACGGGCGCGTTAAATTTTATGCAGGAAACCCAACTTGTATGTTAACCGGTGTTGGAGAGTAGCTAGCTAGCGACAGTATAATACTAGCTTCACTAGCTCTTGAGATATTTTCATAATAACGTAGCTGGTAAAGTAGCAGGGTGGAAATTTCCAGAAAGGAACTGAACAAAGAGTAGGCCTCCAAGTTTCCCCTCAAAACTTTAATGTCGTCGGCCGTTTTATCTCGGTAGCTTGTCAGGTCGTTGGCTTATAACGTAGGTTGCCGGTTAATTTGAGCAAGCTTGAGACGTTACATTCTAGCTAGCTAGAAAAAAACCTTGTAATGTCCACTCGGCTGTGGTGTCTTACCACCCTACCCTACCACCGTCCCCAACTACATGCTGTTTTTAAAATTGTAGTCGAGACTTCTTTTTATTTTTCGATCACATATTTGGACACAGCCCTGGTCATGGGTAATGCTAACAGCTCTCTGTAGTCTGTGTTTCATAATCACTTTTCATAATAATAATAATAATAATAATAATATGGTGGTGATGCATGTCTCAGTGATGTACTTTTCTCCTTTCATCTGCTCAAGATCCTGAAAGAGATCAGCACACTCTTCCCCTTCTTCAAAGGGAACTACAAAGGATGGAGAGATTCGGTGCGTCACAACCTGTCCTCCTACGACTGCTTCATCAAGGTGTGTATGTCCTCGACGTCCGTGCGCCGACTTCCTTTTGATTCCGTCAGAGCGGTTACAATTAGCGTGATTAGCGTGATCCAGGAGTATGCGTGTGGTGTTAGGAATCTATACGGCATCCCATAACGTTCATTATTATTGTGATGGTCCACAAAGGGCGGTGCTTAGGTTATGTCACACGACCAGTCGCGAAGATGATCCACCAATCTTTCAGTCTTTCACAACCTCTGCTAAGCTAGCTAGATAACTGCGAATATTCCTCGTATGTTTTTGTTTTTTGGTGTATAAAGTTGACGAATCTCTCTCGCGCTCTCTCTCCAGGTGCTGAAGGACCCGGGGAAGCCTCAGGGAAAGGGGAATTTCTGGGCCGTGGAGGTGAGCAGGGTTCCTCTGGAGCTGCTGAAGAGGCAGAACACGGCTGTGTCCAGACAAGACGAAACCATCTTCGCACAGGACCTGGCGCCTTACATCCTGCAAGGGCACACTCCCGCTCCGCAAAACGAGACGCAGCCGGCCGCGCCCAGCCGTCGCCCGTCCCCCACTCCAGAAGACCTTTATCGTCCCAAACTCGACTCGTCCTTTGCTATCGATTCGCTCTTGCACAGCTTTAGATCGGCGGACGTGCTTAGGGGCAGAAGTGATGGGTGGGGGGTGGAGCCTAATCATTGCTCGCCACGGCCTCGATATATGTCGGCCAATCGGAGCGCGTCGGCAAGTTCCGCCAGTCCCGCATCATCCTCGTCGTCGGATGAAGACTGGAGAGGGCTGACACGATTCGAGGCGAGGAAACGAGGGACCGATGGAGGACCCAACGATTATTTCCCGCCGAGCAAAATGGTGAAGCGCGGTGCTTCAGCACCTCCTCCTCCTCCTCCTCCTTGGGAGCTGCCAACTTCCTACGCCAAATACACCCCTCCGAACGCTGTAGCCCCGCCCAGCATGCGTTTCAGCACAAACCCGTTCGTCCCTCTCGGCTCCGTTCCGTTCTACAGCCATCACATCACGCCCAATCACTTTGGCGCCCGTTCGTACTGGCCTCTGTTGTCCGGGGGGCGTGTTTCGCTACAAGCTCCGCCCCTTCTGATGGACTTGGACAGTATGTTGCAGTCGGTTCCGCCCAACAAGAGCGTGTTCGACGTGCATACGCCACCAAACCAATACGGACCTCCGTTTAGCAAGTATTCCTAACGCTGCTGCTACCGAGAGAATATTTTTACACGGGGAAAATGATAACGTTTCGCTCTCCGTCCGAAGGCGGAAATGTCCACGGTTTACTTTCACCGCGTCCGCTTGGGATTGCTTCAGGGAAATCTGCTGATGAATGTAGCGCAACAATGTCCAAATCCTTTGCACTGACAGTTTGCACTCATTTTATCTTTTTTACATTTTTTTTTTTTTTTTTTAAATGTTCACCTCGACGTTTGAATGTTGTGTTTTGAAAAGCGACGTGTTGCCAAAACAGCGTATTTATCTGATGTTTACACGCTTTTCGTGTCACTTCTACCTCAATTTTATCCTGAAACATTTTTAAAAGGAAATCCTACTACCTACTACTTTTCTCCTTTTGTGAATGCTAAAATGCTACACGGCTAACCTGCGTGCTAAATTCCACACGTGGCTGTAATGCTACTGTGAACGGTCATGCTAACTGATGGTCTGATTAGTGTTCGTCGCATTGATCTGATGGATGGTGTTGATCACATGGGTTACAGATGAGAGTGTGTGTGTGTGTGTGTGTGTGTGTGTGTGTGTGTGTGTGTGTGTGTGTGTGTGTGAGAGAGACAGAGAGAGAGTCCCAACCCCCTGGTTTGAGAGAATCTCGGTGCCGCTACATCTGCATGTTGATGGCTCGTCGTTAGTCTGCAATCTCCTGAGCTATTCAGGGGAAACTTATCAAATGCAGATAGGTGTGTGTGTGTGTGTGTGTGTGTGTGTGTGTGTGTGAGAGACATTGTTCTTTATTGTTAAAGGCTATTTTATACCAAAAAAACCCATTCATCCCAATGGTTCTGTCCATTTCTTTCCTAATCCTCGTCCTAATTTTTTTTTGTTGTTGTTGTTCTTGAGATTTTAAAGGGACCCGAACCATTTGTGCGCACATCCTGTATATGGTTTATTTTATTCTTGTGTTATTTTAAATTTGGAAGTGTGTCGCATGTTCCCCACGTTGTCCTCTTGTTTACTCCAAGTGGAACGGACTTCAGGTAGTTTTATTTTTAAAAATTTTATATAAGTTGCCGTCGTGTGGTGAATTAAAAGTGATGTGAGAGGAATAAAACGCTCAGGGTGGTGCTGTTATAGGAAAATAATCATTCATGTTTGATCCGTTTTCCTAGAACAGCACGGCTCTGAGTATTTATTTCTCTAAGAGCACAGGAACTTGTCAATGATTTATAAAAAAAAATAATTAAAAAAAAGTTTTGTTTTTTTTTAAATGATGACACGGTGTACTTTTTTTTTTCTTCATTTATGGTTACATTGTGAAACGTGCCCAAAACAAGTTTCTGGAACCCTATAAACCTATAATTTCCCCACCAGCCTCCCTTTTTTCTTCTCCGTTGTGAAATTAATACGACGGTGGAATAGAAAACTAAGCGACACCTTCTGACCAATGAGAATCCAGAATTCAGCAGCGCCGGGGTGAGGAAATCAGACGTGGTCCGCTGGGGGAACTTTGTGTAGTCGAGACGGTCACGTTACAGTTTGGGAGGTGTGAGGCTCGTTGTTTATACAGCATGAGATGATGTCAGTTCATCACTCTGAATAGTGTAGCGTTAGCATCTCTGTAACTCTAGAACACGATCAATAATGATTTATCACGGAGACGTGTAGTGTCGCTAATAACCCCCGCTGTAGTGTAGTAAAGCTGTTGTGGTGTATGTTTATAATTCTACACCCTGTCCAAGGAACCCCAAAAGGCCACCAATAATGGCCTCTAGTCCCTATCTAGTACACTATTTATTTAATAGGCCATCAGTGATGGCTTCTACACCCTAACTGGTGCACTATATGTCCTATAGGCCGCTAGTAATGGCCTCTGCATACTATCTAGTGCACTGTGTGTCTAATCGGCCACCATTACTGGCTTCTACACAGTGCCTAGTCCACTATTTATCAAATAACGTGCCAACAATGGCTTCTAGTCCCTATCTAGTGCAGTATTTGTCCAATAGGCCGTGAATAATGGCCTCTAGTCCCTAGCTAGTGCACTATTTATACAATAGGCTGCCCATAATGGCCTCTAGTCCCTAGCTAGTGCACTATTTATCCAATATGACACCATTACTGGCCTTTACTCCCTAACTAGTGCACTATATGACCAATAGGCTAATTGTAATGGCCTCCACACACTACCTAGTGCATTATATGTCCAATATATGCTATATTGAGCAATTAACTGGCTCTACAGTTGAACTAGTGTGCTATATACCCGATAGTATAGATAGTAACCCTCTATACCCTACCTAGTGTACTATGAGACTCATACTGAGCCCTTAATAAATTCGACACTGCAACTAGTGCACTATATGGCTGATAGTAACGTCCTATACATCTTATTTAGTGTACTACATTAAAAATAGTCTGCCATCAATGGTGTCTACTCCCTATCTAGTGCACTATGTGTCTTCTACTGAGCTGTTAATGACCCCTACGCCGCAATGTGTAATAAAAACATCTAATAAGCAACCAGTAAGAACCCCTACCCCCTATATCGTGCACTCTTTGTCGAACAGGAAGCGGATATCTAGCAGAGTATCATGTTAATTGCTGAAAAAGCTGATATGGTTTGGAGTCTTTGATCAGTGAGCCGTCTTCCTCCCGCTGTGTCTCACTCTCCTGTCTCTCTGTTTTACACCCCTCCGTCCTCTTTCCTCCTGGCTCTGCTCTTCTTTACAGATAAACCTCATCTCCACATCACTGTGAAAGGTTCGCGCTTCAGCGCTCCGGCTTTATTCGCTGCCTCGATCACGCATTAATGCACAAATACACCTTTAAAACACGTGAAACATCAAAAAAATATTCAATAATAAATAAATGCAGCGGTATATAATATAGCTTTTTATTCAGTTCTGGATCCGGAAGAAGCAGAGAAGACCGAACGATTTTCCCAAATCTTTAAATGTGTAGCTATTAAAAAGTTAGAACTGTTTATTAAAAAAACAAAAGACACGGTGACGCCCGTCTTTATTTCACCATTTTAATAAAGTTTTAAAGTGACCGGGCGAGTAACAGTACTGTATCTGGTCCAGTGCACAGGAATGCTTTTTATCTACTTATAGTTACATTTAATCCTTCCCTCATTGCAGATGCGTGCTCCGGTACTGCAGGGGGCGCTGTTAGAATTTTATGATGGTGGAAGATCATTGCATTTGGTTACTTAATCAAATTAGGCAAGGAATGCAGATCAGGTAGCGATGACGGGCAAAAACGTGTCCACGGTTAAAACCTACAAATACGAGCTTTTTAAAATAAACAACATATAAAATCAATGATTTTATATTATATATTTATTTATGTATATATTAGTGTTGTAATGAAAGTGTGAGGAATCTTCTTGTTTAACTTGTCGAATGTGGCATTATTATTATTATAAATAATAATAATAATAATACAGACACGTTTGTGGACTATGGCGTGGACAGAAACACAGGATTGTAGTCACACGGTGGTCAGGCGCTCTCTTGAGCTCGGCGATACTCGTACACGCTCCCTCTCTCGGCAAACACTCGGGTTAAACAGCGCCGCTTAGAGGATGAGTGCTCCTCTTCCTCTGGACCATAACCCCCTCCTCCAGGGGTGTGGAGAACAAACCTGTCCTGTAGGGGGAGTGAGGGAATGTGCTCAGGAGTGCTCTCTCATTATATATATATATACACACACACACACACACACACACACTCTTACCCCAGGCTGGAGGCTGACTGAGGTCTTTGCTCCCAGGTTGATCACTCGTCCATCAGCTCGCTGTAGCAGATTCAGTCCAGCTGTTCCACTTCGTCCTCCTGACACGCACACACACACACAGTGGTGTTTATCAAGACAGATGTTTACTGAGGCAGATGTTTAATGAGGCAGGTTATTACCATGCAGGCCGTACGGCCGTGTCGAGCGTCTCTCCGTCAGCACTGACAGAATCACTTCATCTCTGAAGAGAAGCTTCCGGATCACACCATCACCACCGTGATACTGACCCCCACCTCCAGAGCCGGCCCGCAGAGAGAACTGCTCCAACACCACCGGATACCTCGGGGCGGGGAGAGAGAGAGTATAATCACTGAATGAAGTAAATATTAAACACTAACTCTTCTCACGGTCACTAACACTCTGCAAACCTGCTGGACTGATGTTGCCACGGCAACGTGAAACATTCTTCATGGAAACACAATGTGTGTGTGTACAAGAATCACCTCTTCTCCAGAATCTCTGGGTCTGTGATGCGCGTGTTGGTCATGTGACTATGGACCCCGCTCCGCCCGTTCCAGCCTGGCCCCGCCCCTGCTCCGCCCCCAACTGTTTCGTAGTAGCTACACTTCTCATTGCCGAATGTGATGTTGTTCATACAGCCCTTTGGGGGGAAAAAACAACAACACAAAAACACACTGTGTGTGTGTGTGTGTGTGTGTGTGTGTGTGTGTGTGTGTGTGTGTCACATGGGCTGTTCACCGACATGCTCACTAACCTGTGACGCGGCACACACTTCGAACGCCCGGAAGATGACGTCCACGACCCGCTGTGATGTCAGCACGTTTCCTCCGACCACTGCGGCATTCTGGGAAGGCTGCAGGATGGAGCCGGCAGGGATGATGACTTCGATGGGGGTCAGACAGCCCTGCACAAAACACACACACACAAGATATGTAGCAACAGGACAATCTTAAAACTTAGTGAGTGAGTGTGTGTATGTGTGTGTGTGTACCTGGTTGAGAGGGATGTCCTGTCCCACCATGCAGCGCAGGCAGTAAATGAGAGCGGAGAGAGTGATGGCACGAGGGGCGTTACAGTTCCCCCACACCTCCGGACCCGAACCTGAGAAATCAAACACAGCGCTGCCCTCCTGTTCGTTTATCTGCACGCGGAGTTTAATCTGTGTTCCATCATCCATCTGATCTTCAGCTTCCACGTCTAACGGGCCGCTCTGCTCACGCCGCCGCCGCACAAATTCTCTCAGCATGTCTCTGACTGCCAGTTCTGCATTACTCTATACACACACACACACACACATATATATACGCAGTGTACACGTTAGACCATAACAGTGCTGGGTTTCCTTTTTACTGTTCACACACACACACCTGAATGTATCCCATGTACGCCTGCACCACATCCAGTCCGTAGGTGTCGATCAGCTCCGCCACCAGCTGACTCCCTCTCTGATTGGCCGCAACCTGCGCTCTCAGGTCTGACAGGTTGTCATGGAGATTGCGTGTCCCGGAGCATCCTGGGTAACAAGCGGGAGCCAGGAGAGCCTCGCTCACCGCTGAAATAAACATGGAGGGAAAGAAAACCGAGGCTTTTTTTTTTCTCTGTGACACAAACGCGTAACCGAAGCCAGAGCTGTGAGACAGAAGGCTAACCCTGCTCCTGGAAGACTCCCTCCGTGACCAGTTTGAAGGAGGTGAAGACCGCCCCCTCCTGCTGGAGACAGGTGGAGTGAGGGGGCATGGAGCCTGGAGTGATGCCCCCGATATCAGCGTGATGCCCCCTGCTGGCCACGAAAAACACCGGGCCACTCACACCCTGACGGAACACCTGGAATAATAATAATAATAATAATAATAATAATAATAGACTTGTTCAACAAATTCTCCAGTTCATCACACTCTAATCATTAGCATATCAGACTGTTATAGGCTTAAACCGAGCTCATATGTAGCCCCGCCTCCCGTTATAATCCCGTATAATTACAATGAGTTAATTATTAATTATTATTAATGGAACAAGAAAACACACACACACACACACACAGTCAGAGTTGTCTGTACCGGTGTGATGACGGTCAGGTCGGGCAGGTGGCTTCCTCCAGCACATGGGTGATTACTCAATATCACATCTCCCTCCTTCAGACTGCTGCCTATCGCCTTCAACTGAGGGAGAGAGAGAGAGAGAGAGAGAGAGAGAGAGAGAGGGAGAGAGAGGGAGAGAGAGAGGGAGAGAGAGAAATACACAGAGAGAGAGAGAGAGACAGAGAGAGGGAGAGAGAGAGGGAGAGAGAGAGGGAGAGAGAGAGAGAGAGAGAGAGTCAGGAGAGAGAGACAGAGAGAGGGACATAGAGAGAGAGACACAGAGACAGCAAGACACACGGAGAGACAGAGAGAGACAAACAGTACAGAGATAGAAAAACAGACAGAAAGCAAGACAGACCTCAGTGTGAGAGTTTTTCTGATTCCCATCAACTGTGTGTGTGTGTGTGTACACACACACCTGATACTGCACAGTCTCCTGCATGGCTCCCAGGTGAACAGGAATGTGAGGAGCGTTCGATACCAGACCTCCATCAGGTCCAAACACAGCGCAGGAGAAATCCAGCCGCTCCTTAATGTTGGTGGAGATGGAGGTCCTCTGTAACACACGGCCCATCTGCTCTGTGTGTGTGTGTGTGTGTGTGTGTGTGTGTGTGTGAGAGAGAGAGAGAGAAAGAGAGAGTATTTACTATAACAGCACCACACACAGTGTTCTGCTCCTTACACGTCGTGCTACATTTCTATTCAAACCTGCGATGCTCATGAAGCGATGAGAGAAGATGGACAGCTGCACTGCATTCAGCTCCGTCCCCAGCACGCACCTGCTGTCCGTTCCCACGGCGATACGCACGTCTCCGCTCGGGGTCAGACGGGCAGAGCAGCCCGGTTCCACCAGGACGGTGCTGCGGAAAAACGATCGCTCGGTTCATCGGCCGTCTCTGACGCCGTGGTGTCCACAAACGCATCGGGGATATAAACTCACCTGTTCTTGTCGATGATGATCGCGGGTCCGTCGACGCTGTGGTCACGTGACAGGTCCTCCCACATGAACACGCTCGTCTCCAGATATCGGTCCTCGAAGTAACACTCGGTCGTCTGAGGGAGAAAACAAATCGTACGCATGACGAAAACGAAACGCGTATGTAGAAGATATTCTCGCCGGTTCGGTTTCCAGGCACCTGTGCCGGTTTTGGCGTTCGACTTCCTGTTTGAACCGGGGCCGTTGTCCTGACTGCGGATTTTCCTGATCCGCGGACGCGAACGTCGTCCACCGTTATGGCTCTGTCGGCGATGGTGAAGCCGAACTCCTTCATGTAGCTGTTTGTCGGGGGTTTAGGAAGAACACAAGAGGTTTAGCTAGCTCTCTGTGTGTGTGTTTGTGTGTGTGTGAGGTGCAGATGACGAGGCTTGATGCAACATGGCGTGTTACCGTGTGGTGAAGGCGGTACGGAAGTCTCCGGAACAGCAGGACTGAGCGTGAGCCGGAGCGTCGCTGGCGCTGATCATGAGAGCGCAGTCGGTTCCCTCGTAACGCATGTGCAGGAACACCTCCATACTGATCTGAGAACTGTCCGACAGTTTAACGGATCAGTAACGCTCGTCACGGCGTGTGTGTGTGCGTGTGTGTGTGCGTGTGTGTGTTGGTACCTGTTGAATCCACGTTTGCACAGTGTGTCATGGCAGCGCTGTGAGAGTCGCTGGATCCGGCAGTCGAGCTCGGAGTAAGAGTGCGTGTCATACTGAAGAGAACACGGCTCCTGAACCTCCTCTACAACGTCCGCTAGAGCCAAACCATACGCTGATAACACACCGCTGTACCTACAGAAAGAGCGAGAGAGAGAGCTTTACAGTGTGTGTGTGTGTGTGTATGTGTGTGTGTGTGGGATGGGGTGTAAATATTTCCACAAGGCGAGCTGAAACGTTACTTTTCACACCATCGAGCTTATTCCTCGGTAAATAAGGAAAGCGTAACGCGCCAACGTCGAGGTCTTACTTGTGTATGTAGATGGTTTTCATGCCCAGCGCTCGTGCGATGGCGCACGCGTGTTGCCCGCCTGCTCCTCCGAAACACGCCAGCGCGTGCCGAGACGTATCGTGGCCCTTCGCCTGTGAAGAGAGAATCTTATGAACCTCAAAATCAGTCGCAGCCTGAAGACTCGCCACAAGGGGGAGCATGTGTAGCGGCGAATAACTAGTAGAACATACTGTACACAAATAGTAATACAATAATTGTCCACTAGAGGGCGGTACGAATCTGAATTTTTCCAGTTTCCGAGTAAAAAATGAGAAAAACGAGTCCAACAACCTGTGTCAGTGCTCTGATTGGTCGGCACATTGCTTCGTTCGCAACTCTGATGAATCCCATAGCGACCTCCTCCAAGCTCATTTCCGCTTTGCAACTTTTTGACACGTCACTATTTGTGCGACCGTCTCCATCGCATTGTAACTGGCTGGTCGAGAGGAAGTGGTTGATCTCTTTGGTGAGCTTCTGGAAATGGGTCATGGATTCATCTATGGAGAGAGGCTCGTTCTCTCCAGGACCAAAGATGTGAGGGAAAAACGAAGGGAGCAGACGGCCAAGAGCTAAATTAGCATCTGTGACTGTGAGAGGACCCCCTGTAGGGCAAAAAACAAAACAAAAAAACAAAATGTATTACACTGAATTACTGCAGTACAGAGCTAAAGGACTGAAATCAACTTGATCTCATGTACATGGCCTGAGGGACTGGTCTGGGACCGCAGGTCTGGTTGAGGGACTGGGGATCTTGGTTTTGTTCTTGAAAAATTGGCCGTGCTCTTCACTTGAGTTTTAGGAAACTTGTTCTGATATGAGATTTTAGGCCTTGGTCTTGTAAGGATTTTGAAGGCCTGATCTTGTTTTGAGTCTTAAGAGTCTGGTCTTGGTCCTAAGCGACTAGTCTTGGTCTTGTTTTGAGTCTTGAGGATCTGGTCTTTGTTGAACTGGATATAGAGCTACAGTTGTCTTGTTATAGATTTTGAGGGACTGGTCTTGGTCTTGTTTTGGGTCCTGATGGTCTTGGGTTCGGGGAACTGGTCTTGAGGGACTGGTCCTGGGAGACTGATCTTGGGCTTGTTTTGGTTCCTGGGTATTGGGTTTGGTCTTGATTTGGGTCTTGGCTGTTGGTCTTGGTCTTTGTCTTGGGGAACTGGTCTTGTCTTTTTTTTGGTCTTGAGGGACTTGCTCTTCTTTTGGAATTTGTGCAGGGAGTGGTCTTGGTCTTGCACTTTTTTGGTCTTGAGGGACTTTTTCTTGTTTTGCAACTTGGGCAAGGAGTGTTTTTTGGGTGGGTCATCGGTGCTGGTCTTTTTGGGGTCTTGTGAGAGTGGAACTTGATGGAATGGTCATAGTTTTATTCTGGGTCTTGAGAAACTGGTCTTGGTGTGATCTGGAAAACGGTACTTGTTCTTGGTGGCCTGGGCTTGGGTTTAGGCATCTGTTATTTCAGGGACAGATCATGATTAAGTCATGATCTGGATCTTGCGAATTTAGGTTTGTGTCTTGGGAATTATGTTCTTTAACTGGGTCAAGTTTGGGGATTTCTAGTCTTGGACTGGATGTGAATTTAGGATTTTCTTGTATATATTTCTATCTTTGGGGAATCTGCCTTAGGTACTGGTAGGCTTTATTCTTCATTTTGGTCAACATGTCTTGGAAGAGTCAGACTAAATTTTGGGGATGCGGTGTTAAGTCTCGATGGTCTAGGTTTGATCTTGGTGATCTATTGAATCTTGGGTCTTAAGGATCTGCTCTTGCTCTGGGACTTGGTCAGGGATTTGGTCTGTGTTTTCCAGAAATCTAGCTTCTGTTTCAATTCAATACACCAACGGACCTTCAGCTGAAAGAAAGCTCTTTCTAAAGTGATCCATCCATATATCTGCACAAGCTAAATAATAATCCAGTCCAAAATCATTTTTAAAAAATAGTTTATATTAATTCCAGTGAGAAATGTCAGAAAGAGCCAGATAAAGACATAAAGAGCAACAAGGGGAGGAAAAAAGCTTCTTTTTTATTTAAGGTCAAGGGGAAAATCTGGTTCACTGACCTTTTTGATAGCAAGCTGGACCAGGATGAGCGCCAGCTGACTCAGGACCCACGACAAACATCCCAGACCTATAGAGTTGAAAAAGCACATATAGCAAGGAAAACTTAAACACATACAGCAGGGTTCTAAGGTCTGTGTTCGTTCTCACTTGATTCTATTTCACTGAAAATATATATTTTTTAAGCATTTCTTTTTGTACTCTGACTTGCAACTTTGTTTGTTAGGGAAAAAAAGAGAATGTTTGACAGTGGGTTGAGCAACAACCTGCAAAACATAATGATAACAGAGTAATGTTTAACATTCTTATTGCTTTAGGTTTATACTGGGTGAACCGCTAGCAATGTTTTACAGAAGGGTCACGTACAAACACTGTCCCTGAATAATAATAATTTTATATATAGTGTGTGTGTGTGTGTGTGCACTGCCTGAAGAAAAGTCGAGATCCTCCTCCCGCTGCGACGGTGTTGATGTCCAGCTGAGGCGCCTGCAACGTGACTCCGGCTGTTGTAGACTCAAAAACGTGTTCATACTGACCAGCATAGCGACTCACGTCTGTAGAAGTACCTACACACACACACACACACACACACAATAACATACAAAACATTCAGCTCACACCACTGTCCATTCTGTCGGCTATTTCCTTTTGTCTCATTGTCCCACACCCACAGAAAACACAAACATATTTCTGAGGCCTTAACATTTTGTCCTGGACTATTTGAAAACTAAGACAGATCCGTACATGAGGGCAAAAATTTGAAACTGGGCAAAGAACTCTCTGAAATAAAATGTCGGCTACGTCAACATTTAAGCCAACTCCAAAATTATGCTAACATTGAAATACTTTAAAACCTGGGAAAAGCCACGAATTTTGTCAAGTATTTAGAGCAACTGCTTCCAAACTAGAGTATCCATCTACAATTAAACCAAACAAATTTTTTTTTAAAAGATAACTACTGAACGAATGGGAAATAACTGCTGAGAAATTAGGAGGAAATTGATTATAATTACCAAAGAAATTTGCCAAAATTGTAAGCTGTAAACTCTTTCAAAATAGTTAAAAAGTCAAAGTTAGGAATAGAAAATATTGTGGAAACTCTATATAACTCTCTCGAAACATGGAACGACATCCTGAATTTGGGCAAAAGTTTTAACACAACAATAAAACTTAAATACTGCCTGATAATAATGAGAAACTTTAGGACGACAGCTTAAAGTTCTAAAAGTTTGGACAAAATTATGTATGTCAGCTACTGCGACATTTACGATAACACTCCACAAATGTGCGAAAGTGTAAACTTACAAACCTTCGGAAAGTCGTGACTTTAGTCAGGAATTTTGTACGACTACTTCGGAACTGAATTAACCGCCTAGATCAAGCGCAAAACTGTGTAAAATTTAAAGAAGTTCCTGGAAATTGGGCCAAAATCAAGCTCTATGAAATTGAGGACATGACAACATTGTACAGTGGCAACTTCAGAATTTAAGATAAGGCAGTACTTTAAAACCTACAATTTGGGAAAACTAGTCAAAACTGGATTAAGCCTCGACAATAAGTAAATATTTAAGATGGCAACTGCATAAATGGTAAAATATTGCTGAAAACTATGGAAGATTACTTCAATTACTTAAAAAAAGAATGGAGGGAAGCTCTAAAAAAAACTCAGCCAAAACTGTATGTTGGATATTTTACAATGTAAAGAAATAAATGGTAAAATATTGCAGATTTCTTCAATTACTTAAAAAAGAATGGAGGGAAATGCTAAAAAAAAAACAAAACTCAGCCAAAACTGTAAGTTGGATTTTTTTTAACAATGTAAAGGAATTCATTACAAATGAGAGAAATATACAAGACGACTATTTCAGTACTGAGAAATCTCTCTTTGAAACGCTGAAGACATTCTGATCCGTAAACCTGAGAGGACTTAAATTATGGCAAAAGTTTAACACGTGTAAATGAAAAATAATGTATCGGGATGCTCCCTTAAAACAGAGCGAAAATAAATAAATAAATTAAACACGGCAACTTCTGAATTTAAGGGAGCTCTTGGAAATTTGTGCATAAAAAAAAAAAAACAAAACAAAAAAACCCCCAAACTGAGCTTTATGAATTCGGACAAAACTGTAGGTGTACACTGGCTACTGTACATTTTTAAGATCGCAAAATTTAAGAATTCACAACTGAGCCAAACATTTTCATACTTGAAACAATTTAGAAATTTAGTATGACGTGAAATTTAGATATTGGGAAATCTCTCGGAAATTGGGAAAATTAGGAAGTTATGACCAGCTGGAAGAACTACATCAAGTTATAAATAAATAAATAAATATGAACACACTTCTACGCCGAGGAAATTGGGACACTCCGTGAAAACAGGGCGGAAACGTAAGATGGTGGAAAAAAAACGTGTCAGCCTTCCTTAACCCAACCCCCTTCTGACTTTTCTCACAATCCGTCCCTCTGCCTGCGTCTCACCTCCCATGTCGAAGCCGATGACGGGTGTGTGGTGTGTGTCAGCGTGCGCGGTCAGGGCGTAACCCACGACTCCTCCAGCTGGGCCGGACAGAACTGCCCGAGAACCGCAGAACTGATCCATAGGAGTCAAACCTCCGTCCGATTGCATGAACAGCACGTCCACACCCTGTCTCACACATACACACATAACTTTCAAGGTACCAGTGTGTGTATGTGTGTGTTTAAGATAACATTAAGACTGACCCATATCTTCATGCTTAATGTTAACAAGGACCACACACACACACTCACAGCAAGTCGTCCCTTGAAGCCGGACGTGAAGGCATTGACGTACTGGTGAATTTTGGGTGTGAGGTAGGCGTCCACACACACGGTGTAGCCACGAGGCACGGCTCTGATCATCGGCATCACCTCGCTCGATAGAGACACCTGAGTGAACCCGAGCCGGCGAGCCAGAGAGCCCAGCGCCTGCTCGTGATCCGGGTATCTAACACACACATGCACATTAAAATGCACACGGATACAAATTGTTCATTTGGAAAAGGATACACACACACACACACACACACACACACACACACACACACACACATGTATGAGTGCAGCAGCAGCACGGCAAGGCTGGTGATTCCCCGAGAAAGCACAGCTTTAAGATCTCTCTCCACACACTGAAGGTCCAACTCAGTCCACACCTCCAAACTCTCACCTGTACTACCTACACACACACACACACACACACACACACACACACACACACATTACGTAACATTATCAGGTGTATCCCTTTGTTCCTGAAATCTGCCATTTTTTACTAAAAACGTGGCTGGGTTTGTTTCTGTTGTATTACAGTATTACGTCACAGTGCTGCTGAATGCTGGATTCTGATTGGTCAGAAGGTGTTGATTCATTTTCTATAACAGCAGCTCTGACAGTAGCGCAGATGAGAGGTGTTACATATACACATACACAATGTGTATTCACACACACACTGTGGAAGGGAGCGTCACACAACCAATTAATACCTGCGACGACCCGCTTAGGTTCTTCGCTCGGTAGACGGCAGCCATCTTGCTTCAGGACGACTCTTTCGTCCACTTCGACGACGTCTTCGTACAGCACATCGGGCACACGTACTTCCTGTGCAGAAACAAACACGTACGTGTATGCGTTCCAGATGAGGTCGGAGAGGTCGTGTCGAGCCTGTGTGATAATGTGCAGTGTGTGTGTTTACCAGGTCGAAGAGATCGGGTCGAGCCTGTGTGCCGATGTGCAGCAGGTGTTTGAAGCCGCGGGTCACGGCGAGCGCCATCTGTTCTCCCTGCCGCTCTAACAGCGCGTTGGTCGCCACCGTCGTACCCATGCGGATCCAGCCAATCAGAGACGAGTCCAGAGGCTCGTCGCGGGGAAAACTCCTTCCTGTTTCCTGTTGGAAATCCAACCAGTTTTCACTTTCTTTTAACCTCGTGCCATCTTGCTCTCTTACTCCCTCTCCACCTGTCTGTCTCTCACCTGCTCCAGTATGCGGCGGATGCCCTCGGTCGGCGCGTCTCTGTAGTTCTGCGGGTCGTGCGAGAGGAGCTTCATCACTCGCTCTTCACCGTCCGGCAGACGAGCGAACACGTCGGTGAAGGTTCCGCCGCGGTCGATGGCGAAACAGAACTTTCCCTCGGAGTCGGCCATGCTGAACTGACCAAGATACACACACACAGAGTTTTCCATAGGCATGTTGCTTTTTAGCCTTAGCACAAAGTGCTACAAAACCCAGAGTACACCTTCCTCACTGTGAAGCATGGTGGCAGTAGCATCATCCTGACAGTTACATTTGACCTGTTGCTTTTTTTTTTAGTGGACGGCCATAACTCCTTGGTCTTCATTAGTCACGTTCTTTTACAAACTCTGGGTTCTTCCAAGAACAGGTGCATTAAAAATGCTCTTCCCCCATTCTTTCATTTAGAATTTAAGACCCATAGAGGGTTAAAACAAAAACAATATGGAAATATGGACGCCTGTATCATGAACTTAGATGATAGTAACCCCTAATGCAGAACTACCGACCTCAATAATCACCATATCTCATTTAAATCTGCAATATCCAGATAAAAGCGTTAACATACCGTACACTGTAGTTTATATAACGGTCAAAGTGTGGAAACAATAAACAAAGCCGTCCTCTGCTCAGACAGCGACTCTCACACTGAGGCGTCACACACGCGCAGAGCGGGTTTCTTTTATATGGGGCGGGGCTACGTACAGGCAGCGTGATTGCGTCATGTAGCTAAGCCACGCCTCTTGTCCGCACGGTATACCTGTGCATACTTCCGTACTAGATCGTGCACAGCTCTATTCTGGATTTGTACTGTTTTTGACGCACTGTTTAGAACAGTAGTGTGCACAGGAAATATACAGAATATAACAACAAATCCAAATGAGTTTAATGTTAATTAGTTTATGTATATATATAATATTAATACTCGTATTATATTACACATACACTACATGGCCAAAAGTATACGCACCCCTCCAAATGACTTGGAGTTCAGAAGTTTCAGCCACACCCACTGCTAACAAGTGTATAATATCGAGCACATACCCACGAACTCTCCACACTGGCATTAGAATGGGTCAGCATTAATGGTTTATGTTTTATTCCTCTTAGACCACAGCGATTTGCCAACTTTTCATTTAGTAATGGGGGGGAAGGGTGGATCTACAAATTTTAAAATGTTGCTTTTATCTATAATCTTAAATTCTGGTGTTAAATTTTCCTCTGTAATATGATATTTAACAGTATTAACTGCAGTGTTACGTTTTATTTACATCAGGAAATCTGATCTCCCTGGAATAGGACATACATCTCCCTGGAAGAGGACATTGTGATATCTCAATTGGCTCTTCCTGGTTAAATAAAGGATAAATAAATAAATTGTGTTGTTTATATAGAATGGAATGGCTGCAGTTTTCATGGAAACTCCTTGAAGAAGGTGTCAGAGAAAGATGCTGCACAAACTATTAGACATCATGGACGATGTGCCATCGATACTGGTCATATAGTATTTTATTTTAAAATATACTGTATACAACGTTATTGCGTGGTGTGATTTGTGAGGATTTGGCGGCATCTGCAGGCAAACGGCGGTATTGCAGCGGTACAGCGCTACATTCCGCCCACACAAACAGGGCCATTCCGGAAACTTGCTAAGCTTTTAACTCCTGCTTCCATGGCACATTTTGGCCTGAATGACAGCTTGATGTTTATTGATGGACTGACGGCGTGTTGACTGGAATCGAGACGCGGCTAATCGGTGAGGTTTCGAGCACGAACTCCTTCGTTTTGTCCTCTTTTACTGGGTCTGATTTACAGAAGGAGAAACAGTCTGGCTTGCTTTTAGATAGCACTGCACAGCATAGCATTCCCCTGTCTGGTTAGCTTAGGTTAGCTTAGCTTAGCATAGCCAGGTAACGCCTCTCCAGCCTGCGTTAAACATCTCCTTCAGCAAATAGTTATGTTTATTTACGGTAAAATGGCATTACAGGAATGTTCCGCTGTGATTTAAGTGTTTAACAGTTCATAAAGTTTCATTCTCTCCAAAATGTCTCCTAAGTTAAGCTAAGATATGCTCTGCTAAGCTAATGCAACTAGCTGCTAAAAGTACTTCGACTCTTGCTAAACTGCATTAGCTAACACGGCTAGTTGTTTGTTAATAGTTTTGCGTCACTTCTGGTAAAGTTCAACCGGCCTAGCGCGCGCACACTAATTACAGTTTATTACTTTTACAGACATGGTGTAGTAAACATCTAGTGCACTACCTAGTGTTCTGTCTCTATAACATACTCTATCTAGTGCACTACCTAGTGTTCTGTCTCTATAACATACTCTATCTAGTGCACTACCTAGTGTTCTGTCTCTATAACATACTCTATCTAGTGCACTACCTAGTGTTCTGTCTCTATAACATACTCTATCTAGTGCACTACCTAGTGTTCTGTCTCTATAACATACTCTATCTAGTGCACTACCTAGTGTTCTGTCTCTATAACATACTCTATCTAGTGCACTACCTAGTGTTCTGTCTCTATAACATACTCTATCTAGTGCACTACCTAGTGTTCTGTCTCTATTCCATACTCTATCTAGTGCACTACCTAGTGTTCTGTCTCTATAACATACTCTATCTAGTGCACTACCTAGTGTTCTGTCTCTATAACATACTCTATCTAGTGCACTACCTAGTGTTCTGTCTCTATAACATACTCTATCTAGTGCACTACCTAGTGTTCTGTCTGTATAACATACTCTATCTAGTGCACTACCTAGTGTTCTGTCTGTATAACATACTCTATCTAGTGCACTACCTAGTGTTCTGTCTCTATTCCATACTCTATCTAGTGCACTACCTAGTGTTCTGTCTCTATAACATACTCTATCTAGTGCACTACCTAGTGTTCTGTCTCTATAACATACTCTATCTAGTGCACTACCTAGTGTTCTGTCTCTATAACATACTCTATCTAGTGCACTACCTAGTGTTCTGTCTGTATAACATACTCTATCTAGTGCACTACCTAGTGTTCTGTCTGTATAACATACTCTATCTAGTGCACTACCTAGTGTTCTGTCTGTATAACATACTCTATCTAGTGCACTACCTAGTGTTCTGTCTCTATAACATACTCTATCTAGTGCACTACCTAGTGTTCTGTCTCTATAACATACTCTATCTAGTGCACTACCTAGTGTTCTGTCTGTATAACATACTCTATCTAGTGCACTACCTAGTGTTCTGTCTGTATAACATACTCTATCTAGTGCACTACCTAGTGTTCTGTCTCTATAACATACTCTATCTAGTGCACTACCTAGTGTTCTGTCTCTATAACATACTCTGTCTAGTGCACTACCTAGTGTTCTGTCTCTATAACATACTCTATCTAGTGCACTACCTAGTGTTCTGTCTGTATAACATACTCTATCTAGTGCACTACCTAGTGTTCTGTCTGTATAACATACTCTATCTAGTGCACTACCTAGTGTTCTGTCTGTATAACATACTCTATCTAGTGCACTACCTAGTGTTCTGTCTCTATAACATACTCTATCTAGTGCACTACCTAGTGTTCTGTCTCTATAACATACTCTGTCTAGTGCACTACCTAGTGTTCTGTCTCTATAACATACTCTATCTAGTGCACTACCTAGTGTTCTGTCTGTATAACATACTCTATCTAGTGCACTACCTAGTGTTCTGTCTGTATAACATACTCTATCTAGTGCACTACCTAGTGTTCTGTCTCTATAACATACTCTATCTAGTGCACTACCTAGTGTTCTGTCTGTATAACATACTCTATCTAGTGCACTACCTAGTGTTCTGTCTGTATAACATACTCTATCTAGTGCACTACCTAGTGTTCTGTCTCTATAACATACTCTATCTAGTGCACTACCTAGTGTTCTGTCTCTATTCCATACTCTATCTAGTGCACTACCTAGTGTTCTGTCTCTATAACATACTCTATCTAGTGCACTACCTAGTGTTCTGTCTGTATAACATACTCTATCTAGTGCACTACCTAGTGTTCTGTCTGTATAACATACTCTATCTAGTGCACTACCTAGTGTTCTGTCTCTATAACATACTCTATCTAGTGCACTACCTAGTGTTCTGTCTCTATTCCATACTCTATCTAGTGCACTACCTAGTGTTCTGTCTGTATAACATACTCTATCTAGTGCACTACCTAGTGTTCTGTCTGTATAACATACTCTATCTAGTGCACTACCTAGTGTTCTGTCTCTATAACATACTCTATCTAGTGCACTACCTAGTGTTCTGTCTCTATAACATACTCTATCTAGTGCACTACCTAGTGTTCTGTCTGTATAACATACTCTATCTAGTGCACTACCTAGTGTTCTGTCTCTATAACATACTCTATCTAGTGCACTACCTAGTGTTCTGTCTCTATTCCATACTCTATCTAGTGCACTACCTAGTGTTCTGTCTCTATAACATACTCTATCTAGTGCACTACCTAGTGTTCTGTCTCTATAACATACTCTATCTAGTGCACTACCTAGTGTTCTGTAATGATCATTCCATAATCGGAGCAATCAGACTGATCTCTCTCTCTATCTCTCCCCCCCTCTCCATCTCTCCCTCCCTCATTCCATCTCTCTCCCTCTCCTTCCCTCTCTCTGCATCTCTCCATCTCTTTCTCCCTCTCCCTCCCTCACTCTATCTCTCCATCTCTCTCTCTCTCTCTCGCCATCTCTCTCTCTCTCTCCCTCCATCTCTCTCTCCCTCTCCCTCCCTCACTCTATCTCTCCATCTCTCTCTCTCTCGCCATCTCTCTCTCTCTCTCCCTCCATCTCTCTCTCCCTCTCCCCCCTCTCTCTCTTTCCCTCTCCCTCCATCTCTCTCCCTCTCCCCCTCTCTCTCTCCCTTCATCTCTCCCCCCTGCCCCCCCTCTGTCAGGTAGAGATGGCGTTATGGATCCAGGCTCAGCAGTTACAGGGCGATGCTCTACATCAGATGCAGGCGCTCTATGGTCAGCACTTCCCTATAGAAGTGCGCCACTACCTCGCCCAGTGGATTGAGACACAGCCTTGGTGAGTCACACATGCGTGCACACTCAAACACACACATGCACACACTCAAATACACACATGCACGCACACGCACACTCAAATATACACAAGCTCAAACGCGCACACACTCAAAAACACATATACACTCACACACTCGAATACACACACCTGCACACGCTCAAACACACTTTCAAATACGCGCACACGCATGCATATACACACATGTGCGCACACACACACACACACACACACACACACACACACACGCATGCCCATGCGCGCACACACTCAAACGCACACAAACAGACTTTCAAATACACACACGCACACACTCAAATACGCACACACACACACGCAAGCACACGCACGCGCGCACACACACGCATACGTGTTGAATCAGACATATTTTAATTCCTAAAAACTATAGGGAATAAATGCTACTGACTATGTATGTGTGTGTACAGGGATGCCATAGACATAGAGAAGCAGCAGGAGGAGTTTAAGGCGAAGCGTCTATTGGACAGTCTGATCCAAGAGCTGCAGAAGAAGGCGGAGCATCAGATGGGGGAGGATGGCTTCCTGCTCAAGATCAAACTGGGACATTACTCCACGCAGCTGAAGGTAACACGCGGGCACACACACACACACACACACACGCACGCACGCACGCACGCACGCACGCACGATGATGTCATCAAAAAACGACAGCCAGTCATACACACTCATGCAACACACAACTTCACATCAAAAACTTTTAACATTTATTTTACACACTCACTGCTTCCCATTCGCTTCATCACACACACTCTCACACTCACACACACTCACACACCTGTCTGTCTGTATATCAGTCTCCTTGTCTTTCCGTCCATCTGTTGGTCTCCATCTACCTCTCTTTTTATTTGCTTTCTCAGTCTATCTGTCTTTTTTAATCTGCTCTTTATATGTCTGTCTGTCTGTCTGTCAGCCTGTCTAACTCTTTAACATGTGCTGTCTGTCTGTCTGTCTGTCAGCCTGTCTAACTCTTTAACATGTGCTGTCTGTCTGTCTGTCTGTCAGTCTGTCTAACTCTTTAACATGTGCTGTCTGTCTGTCTGTCTGTCAGCCTGTCTAACTCTTTAACATGTGCTGTCTGTCTGTCTGTCAGCCTGTCTAACTCTTTAACATGTGCTGTCTGTCTGTCTGTCTGTCAGCCTGTCTAACTCTTTAACATGTGCTGTCTGTCTGTCTTTTTTGTTTTGTTTAGAGCACGTATGAGCCGTGTCCGATGGAGCTGGTGCGATGTATCAAACACATCCTCTACACGGAGCAGAGACTCGTACAGGAGGCTTCTAACGTGAGTCTCTCTCTCTCTCTCTCTCTCTCTCTCTCTCTCTCTCTCTCTCTCTCTCACACACACACACCAGAGCTACAGCGTGATTTACATGTGAACTGTATGTGTTCACGTTAAGTTCTTGCTTAACTTCATGACAGTCTAACCCAAATTGGCTCGGTTTTATTGACGATTAACAATCGGCTGAACGTTTTTGATTGGCAGGTGAGCTCTACAGGGGGCGGGGCTACGGACACCACGCCTCAGAAATACCAGCAGATCAACCAGATGTTCGAGGAGCTGCGTGCCATGACGCAGGAGACGGAGAACGACCTCCGCAAACTCCAGCACAGTCAGGAGTACTTCATCATCCAGTACCAGGAGAGCCTGAGGATCCAGGGTACACACACACACACACACACACTACCTTTAAACTCAGAAATTCTTATTAGTTTTATGATAATGACTTATTCTTTTTCCTGGCTCTCTTTATCCCAGCTCAGTTGAGTAGTTTAGCGAGTTTGGCGCCGGCCGAGCGCGTGCAGAGAGAGACGAGTCTGCAGAGCAGGAAAGCTACGTTAGAGGCCTGGATAACCCGAGAGGCTAACACGCTGCAGAAACACCGACAGGTAACACACACACCTGAGAAAGAGAACTTGTTGCCAGTTCGTCTATCATAAAGAAATACGTGGAAAAAAAATGTGTGTGTGTGTGTAGGACCTAGCAGAGAAGCACCAAAGGACGATGGCGTTGTTGAGGAAACAGCAGACGGTGATCGTGGACGACGAACTGATCCAGTGGAAGAGACGACAACAACTAGCTGGAAATGGTGGACCTCCAGAAGGAAGTCTGGACATCCTGCAGTCCTGGTAAACACACACACACACACACACACACACACACACACACACTACTGTAAACACACTAACTGTAGTACTAACCGTGTGTTTGCTGCTCGCCGGTGTTCAGGTGTGAGAAGTTGGCCGATATGGTCTGGCAGAACAGACAGCAGCTTCGGCGTGTCGATCACTTAACGCAACAGCTCCCCATCCCCGGCCCTACAGAGGAACTGCTCAAGGAACTTAACGCTACCATCACCGACATCATCTCGGCGCTCGTCACCAGGTGGGTTCACCTCCGCGTCAAACGCGCGCTGCCATCTGTAATCCTTCGCCGTTTAACGTTAACGGCCGATTCGACACAATGTCATTTTGTTTTTCGTGTCTTTGCGTCCGCAGCACGTTCATCATCGAGAAACAGCCTCCGCAGGTGTTAAAGACGCAGACCAAGTTCGCCACGACGGTACGCCTGCTGGTCGGGGGAAAGCTCAACGTGCACATGAACCCCCCGCAGGTGAAGGCCACCATCATCAACGAGCAGCAGGCCAAAGCTCTGCTGAAGAACGAGAGCACCAGGAAGTGAGTCCTACACACACTGGTTTAAAAATATATATATATATATTAATTACACTCCACTTCCTTATTTGGTCATTACGACCTGAAGCAGCGGCGGTTCTGAGTCATGCAACGAAGGTCTAAGGGTGTGTGTGTGTGTGTGTGTGTGTGTGTGTGTTTCAGTGACAGTAGTGGAGAAATCCTGAACAACAACTGCGTGATGGAGTATCACCAAACCACAGGCACGCTGAGCGCACACTTCAGGAACATGGTGAGAACAAGACGTTTGTTAAGCGCTTTTGCGAGCGAGGGGCGGAGTTTACTGAAAAGCGCAGGCTTTAGAGCTAGCGAATTAGACACCCGCCTCATTTGCATAATCCTAAGCAGGTGCGCAACCCTGCTCTGAATACGAGTAACTTTGTCCGTCTGCCGTTCCAGTCGCTGAAGCGCATCAAGCGCTCGGACAGACGCGGCGCCGAGTCGGTGACGGAGGAGAAGTTCACCGTCCTGTTCGAGTCTCAGTTCAGCGTGGGAGGAAATGAGCTCATGTTCCACGTCAAGGTCACGTCTCGCTCTCGCTCTTCCACGCCGTCAGGTCAGGTAAAGATAACGCGTGAGCACTGCATGTTAACCGCGCGTCTCTTTCATTACCGCAGACGCTATCGCTGCCCGTCGTGGTCATCGTGCACGGGAGTCAAGACAACAACGCCACGGCGACCGTGCTGTGGGACAACGCCTTCTCGGAGCCGGTAATGTATTGTTGTCGTTATATCGGTGGACCCGGATGTCTTTGATGGTGTTATTGACACGCGTGGGCCTCCTGCAGGGTCGCGTCCCCTTCGTGGTGCCCGATAAGGTCTCGTGGCCACAGCTGTGCGAGGCCCTGAACGTCAAATACAAATCGGAGGTGCAGAGCGAGCGCGGCTTGTCCGAGGAGAACCTGGTGTTCCTCGCTCAGAAAGCCTTCAGCAGCTCGAGCAACAACCCCGAGGACTACCGCAGCATGACCATGACCTGGTCCCAGTTCAACCGGGTAGGGACACCGTCCTGTGTTTAACGCATTCCAGAACGAACTCGAGCGCTGATGGGTCTGCTTGTGTGTCGTGTAGGAGAGCTTACCGGGAAGGAACTTCACCTTCTGGCAGTGGTTCGATGGAGTCGTCGAGCTGATGAAGAAACACCTGAAGGCTCACTGGAACGATGGGTAACGCTGCCGGAACGTTCCGTTAGCACAGTCGCGAGGGTTACGCAGCAGGGTTAGACGTACGTGTGTGTGTGTGTGTGTGTGTGTGTGTGTGTGGTTTCCAGGGCGATCCTGGGTTTCCTGAACAAACAGCAGGCTCAGGACATGCTGCTGTCCAAACCGAACGGCACGTTCCTGCTGCGCTTCAGCGACTCGGAGATCGGAGGGATCACCATCGCCTGGGTGGCGGAGAACCCCAACAAAGCAGGTCTGTCTCTCCATGTCCATCATCCGTCATCCGTGTCTGGTTGCAGCATTCAGTTTTTTGGACATTTGTGTGTGTGTGTGTGTGTGTGTGTTCTAGGAGAGAGGATGGTGTGGAACCTGATGCCCTTCACCACGAAAGATTTCTCCATCCGCTCTCTGGCTGACCGCATCAGCGACCTGAACCACCTGCTGTTCCTCTACCCCAACCAGCCGAAAGACGAGGTGTTCTCGCGCTACTGCACGCCGCCCAACTGTACGCCAACGACACACACTCCTGCTTTTAATATCGTAGCCTAGCTTCACGCTTAAACAACTCGATCGTGGTCGTATTTTCTGTACTTCCTGTTCCTGTGCGTCCTCTCTACGATCGCTGCTAGTGCCCGTGAAAATTTACGAACCCCGACTTACGATAGGTCACTCACGTGTGTCGTTGTTTTCTGCAGCTAAAGCGGTGGGAGACGGCTATGTCAAGCCGGAGATCAAACAGGTGGTCAAAGTCGAGTGAGTATTTTCATCTGTTATAGCTAGCTAAACCTAAGACTAACGCTAGCGAGAGAATTATCACATTACGTTACTTTTTTTTTTTCTCCGCCCCTTATAGGTTCGCCTCGTCCAATCCCGAGCAGTCTCCTGGAAACCCCACCTTCATGGACGCCTCCCCTACCATCACTCAGCCAGGCGGTTTCCCTATCTACCCTTCCATGTGAATATACCTCTTTTAATCACTTATTATTCCACACGTCCTGTTTCTACTTCCTGTCTGCAAAAGTGCATGGATTCCTAATGCGGAGAAGAGAGAAGTGGCATGGACGACTAGCTTTCGCAGTGTTACTATCAAGGTTTTGTGTGTGTGTGTGTGCGTGTGTGGCAGTGATCCGATCCTGGACGAAGGCGGAGATTTCGATCTAGATGAGACGATGGACATGGCCAGACAGGTGGAGGAGTTCCTAAGCCAGCCTTCGGAGGCGCAGTGGAGCGGACAGCAGTCGTGACCTTTGAACTACACAGAGTGACCCCTGGGGTCGCGTTCCATTTAAAACAAAACATTTTTTTAAACAAATGTGAACATGTTCGATAGCTTGCTAACGACTTTGCAATGTTATTTCGTGACGCTGCTTCTCAGCTATCTGTTTTGCTAGCCGCCTGAGCAGGATTAAAAACCGGGAGAGAGGAAATCTCAATCGACGAGGAAGATATTTGTAGAGAGCGATGAATTAACCAGCCCTTAAAGCTAACGCTGACGCTAAACGCGTTCCACCCGATCGAATCCCGCATTTCTAATGGTTCAGAAAGCTACCTGCTGTTCGACGTTTCGCTGAAATATCGCACCGATCGTGTGTTTTTTTTTTTTTTCTTCCCCCCTGTTGAAGCGATCGTGTCGTTTTTCTACATGATCTCCTTTCAGTTCTGGATTCCTCAGCCGACGCCCAAATACAGTCAAAGATTTCGCTCCTGGGAAGTTCCTCGTCTTCAGAGTCGGGTTACGCGTGCACTTCCGAGACCTTGTCGCCTGCGTGTAGCTTCACGCCTTCGCCAGAGTTTCCTCAAGTAGAAGCGCCTACGCGACCGCCGATAAGCCCGTCGACCGCTGAAAAAGAAGATCAGGGATAGAAAAATGAAATAGCAGGGGGTTTTTTTTTTTCTTTCTCGGAAAAGTAAGAGAATTTAAACGTGAAAAAAAACACTAATATCGTAGAAGAACAAAGGAATGAAATGAATCTAATAGGAGACCGGTATATCACCAGTATATTACCGCAGGAATAGTCCTAGTTGTAATGTCTGCATTTGAACAAAATGGCTTCCAGACTCGTTATTCAGCAGCACACGGAATAGCACTTGATCCAGCGCAGACTTCAAACCCGAAACAGGAAGTGAACTTTTTAGAGCGGAACGATTCCTTAAACCAGCGAAATATTTGGATGGAGACGTCCGAATTCTCACTACCTCTGATCATAAAGGACCTGAACCCATTTTTCTTGCCATATAGAGAGATATTTTCTTTGACATTTTTAAACTTTTACCCCATTAACATCATTTCTGGAAGAAATTTTCTTGAAGCTATACCTCAAAGACCTGACAAACCACGTCCAAAATTACACCCTTTACTTATTTGTTGATTAATGTTTTTTTTTTATGTTTAGCGTCATTTAAAAAAAAGCCATACTAAGCGGGAGCAATTTACACTTGAAATTTGTAAAAAAAAAATTTTGTTATTACGAATTCTATTATTAATTATTAGCCTTGAATTAATCAATCATGCCCTTTTTAGCTAATTCTTTACGATAGCATCCTAATAAAGGCCATAACAATCTCTATCTTGTCCAATTTATTTTCTTTTTTAATATATAGGTAAATATTCATTCATGTTATCTATAATGTGCTCTTCTTTTTTTGTTTGTTTGTTTCTTTTTGTAATTAATTAAGGTGAATTTTAAATAAATTTTTCTTTCTTCATTCACATTTACTGCCAAAGTAAACACCATAACATAATCTCGCTCATCGTTTTCTTTTTAGATCTGTACTATTTAAAATGGATTATATCCGCCTGGATCATTTAAGTCACTTTTCTTCTTTTAAAACACCGTCATTTTTCCCCCGTACTTTGGCGTATGTTATTCCACTTTGCTTTGTTAAGTTCAGGTTAGGATCTCAGGAAAACCCACCAATCCCAGAGAAAATATTATATACTTATGAACGTTGAGAAATATCTGTGAGGAAAAATTTACAACCACATTTTTAAAAAATGCTGTTTTATGATCTTTTTTTTAATTACCCGATGTTTGGCACTAGACCTGCGTCCACGGTAGGCATGTGCCGATATGACATTTTTGTGTCACGGTTTACGATGATGTATCGACTATGTCTTTAACAGTAGCTGTTATTATTGGTCAGCGTTTTTAAGTGTGCGTGAATTACTCAGGATTTGGCTCCCTTTGTATGTGACACCGGTTTACTCAACAATCGCTCGCTAGCTTTGTAGCTCAGATGAATGGAACGGTAGCAGCGATAATCTGTGAAGTGTATCTGCGATGATAGTATTACGCCTGCCGAATATTGCAACGTAACGTCGAAGTGGTGGGTGTTGATTCAGCGTTTTTGGTTAGCAATGACTTTATCAGCTTTGGTTTAGAGGTTCGATCAGCTGTTGAATCGGTTGGTTTTGAATCCTGGATTCAGTTGCCTGTGGCATGTTGTATAGATGAAGTATGGCTCAGTGAATTGGTTATCTGTGATTCATTGATCAGTTGAGTGACTCCTTGGTTCACTGAACGAATCACCAGTGACTTGTTGAATAAGCCACCCATTAGTAGGCAGAAGCTCTTTGAATCATTAGGCTGCGGCTCACTGAATCGGTTATGATTGTTTCATTGAATAGATCAACTGTGGCTCATTGAATCAGTTAGCTCTGGCTCATTGAATCAGCAATCTGTGAGTCACTGAATCAGTCAGCTCTGTCTCGTTGAATCGGTCAGCTGTGACTCACTGAATCGGTCAGCTGTGACTCACTGAATTGGTTAGCTGTGGCTCGTTGAATCGGTCAGCTGTGGCTCGTTGAATCGGTCAGCTGTGGCTCGTTGAATCGGTCAGCTGTGGCTCGTTTAATCGGTCAGCTGTGGCTCGTTGAATCGGTCAGCTGTGGCTCGTTTAATCGGTCAGCTGTGACTCACTGAATCGGTCAGCTGTGACTCACTGCATTGGTTAGCTGTGACTTGTTGAATCGGTCAGCTCTGGCTCGTTGAATCGGTCAGCTGTGGCTCGTTTAATCGGTCAGCTGTGACTCACTGAATTGGTTAGCTGTGACTTGTTGAATCGGTCAGCTCTGGCTCGTTGAATCGGTCAGCTGTGGCTCGTTTAATCGGTCAGCTGTGACTCACTGAATCGGTCAGCTGTGACTCATTGAATTGGTTAGCTGTGACTTGTTGAATCGGTCAGCTGTGACTCGGTTAATTGTTCTGAATAACTGAGTATTGGCACATGCCTCGTGTCTTAAGCATAACATCTTGGTGTCCATGTAGATAATCTCTTACGACATTGTTGTGATTTGTATGTGTGTTTGTGTGTACCCGCTGCAGTATTCCAGTTCCAAACCGGTGCTGTTATGTCGTACGGCTCCGATCCGTGTGCCGATCTGTTAGTGTTTTCCGTTTTTTAAAATTGTAGACGTCGGGATCCGTTTTCATTCACTCTCCGATGCGCTTTGCTCTGCTCTTCTCTTTTTTTCTTTTCTTTTCTTTTGGTTGTTAAGTGTGTATTTGATGTAACTTGGGAGATAAAAGATGGTAATAAAGTTTTATAAATATTTCACTCATTCGTGTTACTGGACTTTTTTTTTTTTTGTAATATATTTCCACTTGAAAAATAACATCCAAAAACGTCATTCTGAAATGGAAGAAACAAAAAGAAGCAATAAAACAACACAACCAGACAGAGATTTGTTATAAAAATCCGAAACAAACAGCAGGAGACCTAAATAAAGTAATTACAGGAATAAAAGTGGAATAAAGGCCCACCTTTACATCACATTCCAGAAATATTCTTGCATCATTTAATATCCTAACACTTTTTGTTTTGATTCTCTCACAACATATATCCTGTTGGTCTCACAATTTTGCAGTAAGGGTGTGCAAACCTTTGCACTGCACTGAAACTATATAACGGTAATAGTGGTATAATAATAATAATAATAACAATAATAATAATAATAATAATAACAATAATAATAATAATAATAATAATAATAATGCTATAGCTGCTGTAATACCAAACATGTTATCTATACATTGCGCATGCGCACGGCTTTGTGTTGCTCATACTTTCACTTTGTTGTCCTAAGAAATGAAAACGTAAAGGAAAATATGAAATACGGATAGAAATTACCTTAAAATATATATTTTTTTAATATAAAAAGTTTATAAATATAACAGGAACAGAGCGCTGCCGTAGCGCCGTCGTTGAAATGACGTCATTACGCCGTTGCGTCAAACCCGGAAGTATAAATAAAGAAGAGGGGAAGTTTTCTCGCTAGTGTTGTTTTGTTTTTGTTAAAAAAAACCCATGGTGGTAGTGAATAAACTCTATGGGGTGTTTTAATTAATTAATTAATGTTACAGTAACTTTACAGCCATGGTGCGTCTGTCGCGCGCTGTTTGGTGCGCTGTTCTCGGGTGTGGTGTAATGGTGGCGCTAACAGCACGAGCGCTCCTAACCGGTGAGTGACAATAACGACACTTACAAAAAATAAACTTACATTCCAGTTTTCATTCCCCTCTCTCTCTCTCTCTCTCTCTCTCTCTCGCTCTTTCTCTCTCTCTCTCTATATATATATGTGTGTGTGTGTGTGTGTGTGTGTGTATATATATATATATATATATATATATATTAACGGTGTACATCAAACAAACACGCAGTTAAAAGTTGGTAAACGTTAGGACATCACATGTAGCCACGCCCACAAATCTACAACACGGAATTCTGGATTCTGATTGGTTGATTAATTTTCTAGACCAGCATGACACCTACATCCAGTGTGGAGGTCATGATATTTAGAATTATCAATTTATTAAGCTTATTATTATTATTATTTAATACTATTTATTAACATTTATTTATACTAAGTTATTAACATAACTTTATAAATATTAATATGTACATATGGATGTATTATATAGATTAATGTGTGTGTGTGTGTGTGTGTGTGTTGACACAGGAATGGAGCAAAGTGTGTTCCCTGCTCTCTGCGCTGTAGCTCTGAGCGTAGCCGCTGCTCTCTGTGGCAAATCTGTGACGGGATACAGGCGCAGCGTGTTCAGCGTCGTGCGTCACTACCTGTCTGTTAGGCGTGTGAGTCGAGCAGGGAGACGGCAGAGAGACACGCTGGAGAGAGATACACGGAGTGTACGGAGAGTGCAGGAGGAGACGCTGCTCAGACGGCTGCGAGACACAAAAAACACACGCTATGGACTCGAGTATCACTTCGGTTCTATCACAGGTTTCAGACACACACACACACACACACACAAGTGTTACGACTTGAAACTGAAATGGACTTATTGAATGGAATCTGCACAAAAAAGCCCCTAGTGTTGAACGGGGGTGGAAATGCTACCACCACCATGCTTCATTTTTATTGCACACAGTTGGACCCCATTCAACTAATTGTATGAAATCTGATGGTAGCTAATTAAAGGGTTTCTCTGCAACTGAATGGGGGAGGGGGAGGGATAAGGGGGTTGTGAATACTTACTCTTTTTATTTGTAAATCATTTTTCAATCTTTAATATTTCTCCCAGATGCCACAGATTTCCGAAAGTGCCACCCCATCACCACGTACGTTCATTATGAGGAGCTCATACGGCGAGTCTCTTCCGGAGAAGAAAACGCCGTGGTCATGGAGATTCCCATCCTAACGATGACCTCAGGGTCATCGGGATGCAGCAAGATGCTCCTGAACACCAAAGAAGCCAACAGCGACTACTTCTTACAGGGTGTGTCGGTGTGCGTAGACGTCATGAGGGAGTCTTTCCCGGGGATGACGAGCCTTCAGACGACCCTCAGACTGTTTTACCCATCGGCTGAACGTCACTCTGAGGCAGGACTTCGAATCGTAGCGACGTCATTTTACTCCGAGCGCACACACCATCTCTGCACGAGCCCCACAACCATCTTACAGGTAGAGGGAGAAACTCATGTTAACTGATTTGTACCACTTTCCCTTGCAGACCAAGAATGGTTAGGTGTGTGTGTGTGTGTTCATTCACTGATTTGTTCTGTAGGTGCATAATGAGCGCGATGCTCTGTACCTTCACCTGCTCTTCGCCCTTAAGGATCGTCATGTCGGCATCCTGGAGTCCAGGTTCTCCTCCGCGATGTTTGACGCCTTCAGACTCCTGGAGGTTAATATTATAATAACGTATTATTAATAAGTGACGAATGAATCAATTATCCAAGTATGTGTAATAATTGACTTATAAAACACACGATGCATGACTGACTAACCCCCGTAATGTTTGTGTTGGGCGTAGGAGCATTGGGAGGAGCTGGTTGATGATGTGGAATCGGGTCGGATCAGCTCCAGGCTTCTTCTGGATGCTCGGCTGAGGTCGGCGCTGGAAAAGCAACTGAAACCGGATCCTGCTAGAGTGGCGGAACTCAGGACTGCCGTCACCGTGGGCTTCGAAGGCATCGCTCTTAGGCTGTGGCCTCGTTTACACCTGATTCAGACGGTCGACTCGGGGCCACATCAGATTTATGGCGAGAGTCTCAGGCAGCACTACTGCAGGGGCGTGCCCTTCTATTCTCCGCTCTACGCCGCCTCAGAAGGTCGGTTCATCTTGAATTATGTTTCTATAATCAAGTGCAGGTCTGTGCACAATTCTGACACAAAAGACAAGAAAATCTGAAAGCAAACGGGTACTCTATTTACTGAAGTGTAGTGTAGTGGAATGTAGTGGAGTGTGGTGTAGTACAGCAGAGTATAGCAAAGTATACTATAATAGTGCTATACTGTATGGTGCAGTATAGTGCAATGGGGAATTGCGGCGTGTAGTCCAGTAAAGCACAGTATCGTGGAGAATTGTGTAGCATAGTGTACTGTAGTATGGTGAGAGTAGAGTGTAGTATAGTGTAGTATGGAGGAGTACATTGTAGCAGGACTTTGGTGTAGTATTGTGGAGTGTGGTACAGTGTAGGATCTTATGGTGTATTCTGCTGTAGTAGAAGGGATTATAGTGGAGTGGAGTGTAACATGGTGGAGTATCGCCTGGTATACTAATGTGTGGTATAGAGAGGAGTATAGTGGAGTATAGTGTAGTATGGAGTGATATAGTGGAGTATTGTGGAGTACAGTGGAGTATGGTGTAGTATGGAGTGATATTGTGGAGTATTGTATAGTACAGTGGAGTATGGTGTAGTACAGTGGAGTATGGTGTAGTATGGAGTAATATAGTGGAGTATTGTATAGTACAGTGGAGTATGGTGTAGTATGGAGTGATATAGTGGAGTATGGTGTAGTATGGAGTGATATTGTATAGTACAGTGGAGTATGGTGTAGTATGGAGTGATATAGTGGAGTATTGTATAGTACAGTGGAGTATGGTGTAGTATGGAGTGATATTGTGGAGTATTGTATAGTACAGTGGAGTATGGTGTAGTATGGAGTGATATAGTGGAGTATTGTATAGTACAGTGGAGTATGGTGTAGTATGGAGTGATATTGTGGAGTATTGTATAGTACAGTGGAGTATGGTGTAGTATGGAGTGATATAGTGGAGTATTGTGGAGTACAGTGGAGTATGGTGTAGTATGGAGTGATATTGTGGAGTACAGTGGAGTATGGTGTAGTATGGAGTGATATTGTGGAGTATTGTATAGTACAGTGGAGTATGGTGTAGTATGGAGTGATATAGTGGAGTATGGTGTAGTACAGTGGAGTATGGTGTAGTATGGAGTAATATAGTGGAGTATTGTATAGTACAGTGGAGTATGGTGTAGTATGGAGTGATATACTGGAGTATGGTGTAGTATGGAGTGATATTGTATAGTACAGTGGAGTATGGTGTAGTATGGAGTGATATAGTGGAGTATTGTGGAGTACAGTGGAGTATGGTGTAGTACAGTGGAGTATGGTGTAGTATGGCGTGATATAGTGGAGTATTGTGGAGTACAGTGGAGTATGGTGTAGTATGGAGTGATATAGTGGAGTATTGTGGAGTACAGTGGAGTATGGTGTAGTATGGAGTGATATAGTGGAGTATGGTGTAGTACAGTGGAGTATGGTGTAGTATGGAGTGATATAGTGGAGTATGGTGTAGTACAGTGGAGTATGGTGTAGTATGGAGTGATATAGTGGAGTATGGTGTAGTACAGTGGAGTATGGTGTAGTATGGAGTGATATAGTGGAGTATTGTGGAGTACAGTGGAGTATGGTGTAGTATGGAGTGATATAGTGGAGTATTGTGGAGTACAGTGGAGTATGGTGTAGTATGGAGTGATATAGTGGAGTATTGTGGAGTACAGTGGAGTATGGTGTAGTATGGAGTGATATAGTGGAGTATTGTGGAGTACAGTGGAGTATGGTGTAGTATGGAGTGATATAGTGGAGTATGGTGTAGTACAGTGGAGTATGGTGTAGTATGGAGTGATATTGTGGAGTATTGTATAGTACAGTGGAGTATGGTGTAGTATGGAGTGATATAGTTATACTATGTAGTACGAGTGTTTGATAAAGCAGTGTACGTGATGGCGCTCACATTTTGGTCTCAGGTCTGATCGGAGTGAATCTGTGGCCGCTTCAGGACCGGAGACATTACTTGCTCTGTCCTCGCTCCATGTTCTTCGAGTTTCTACCAGAGGAACATTTAGACACACAGCACACACTGAACACACTCAGCACGCTGCTCATGGACGAGGTGGAGGAGGGGAAAAACTACGAGCTGATCATCACCAACGCCTCAGGACTGTTCAGGTACTGCAGCTGACTCTGATAGAAAGAAGTGAAATGATCAGCTGTGGAGTTTGGGCAGGAGCAGTAACTCCGCTTCATCACACAAGCCATTGTTGAGTATTTTCCTCTAACAGAGTGTTTTATTTCTCACTGAATACAGTCAATACGCAGGGTTTTTCTCCTAGGTATCGCCTTGGAGACGTAGTGAAAGTGGTCGGGTTTCACAACCAGTGTCCGGTGGTGGAGTTTCTTTACAGGTGTGTGTATAAAACACACACACACATTTATCTGTTTATCATTTTGTCATCGCGTGTCGTATGTTTTGGCGCCCGAGACATTTCACCTGTTGTTAAGGCTGATGTGAGTGTTTTACGATGAAGACATGTCCACTAACCAACCAAGCATTTTTATTCTGTGTGTGTGTGTGTGTGTGTGTGTGTGTGTGGGGCGGGGGGGGGGGGGGGGTTGGGTTGTTGCAGACCCAGTGAGACGCTAAACGTCCGAGGTGAAAAAGTGAACGAGGCCTTGTTTTTATCCGCTCTAAAGAAAGCGGTGATGCAGTGGCCCGGCGCTAAACTGGTGGATTACTGCTGTGCTGAGAGTGGAATTCTGGGTAATGACGACACATTGCGTGACGATAAGATGATGGCTATACATCTGCATTAGCTAGCTGGTTAATTCAGACATTTTGTGTTTGTTGTGTTGTAGGAGACTCGTCAGGAGGAGCTCAGCCTCATTACCAAGTGTTCCTGGAGCTGAGAGGTGTCAGGAACCTCACCGAGGAGCAGCGATATAAGGTCAGATTACACACGATGCCGTAGATTATCCAGTTATCCAGTCATCCTGGTAACTCGAGGGAGAGAGTTATGAAGAAATAGGAAACTCTGATTTTACGAGGCATGTGGAAGACGAAAAGGGTCATACGGTGTCCTGAGTATGTGCTAGTCCACACTTAAAATTTAACTCGTGTATAACTGAGTTTTATTAACAGTTATACTTGTTTTTCTTGTTCACACCCACACACACACACACACACACAGTTGGACATGTGTCTGCAGGCCGACTGCACCGTCTACAGGTCATTCCGGATCAAAGGCAGCATCGGACCAATGAGAGTGCAGCTCGTTAGCGAGGGGGCTTTCCGGGAGCTGAAGAGTCACATGATCTCTTCCTGCCACACCTCCACCAACACGTTTCAGATGCAGCGCGTCATCCGCAGGAAAGAGTACGCAGACTTCCTGCTGAGGAAAACTGTTTCCTGAGACGCAGCGTAGCATCACAGGAGAGACAGAGTACACACTCTGAAACAGTTACACAGTTGAGGACCGAGGAGGACTGACTGACACACAGTGTACACACACACACACACACACACACACACACACACACACACACACACAGTAAAAGGGGGGGGGGCAATAGGTAAAAGAAGTAAAACGAAAAGAAAAATGAAACGTGTGTGACTTGTTTCTCCAGCAGATGGTGCCGCAGTGTTTCTCTACATTCGGGACAAATACAACAGATTTATTATTATTAAATAGAACACCGTAACGTGTGAGGTTACGGAGGATATTTTATTTTATTTTTATTTCTCAGAAATGTTTACATATCATGTGCGCTATAAACTCCGAAAGCGCTGCCTCTGCAGAGCGCCGAAAACGATGAAGGGATGAAAGAACGAGACGGGGGGGAAGTGAAATAAATACAACAAAAGAATGGACGGAAGAAAGAAAGAAGGAGCGAGGCAAAGAAAGCAAAGGAGAGGAATGAAAAAAAGGTCAATAAAAAACCTAACAGGAAAAGATGCATGAAAAGAAAAAACATGTAAAAGGAAATATTAAAAAAAAAAAAAAAAGGAAAGGAAAGAAAGATAGAAATAAAGAATGGATGGCTGAAATAAAATAATTTATATATATATATATATATATATATATATATATATATATATATATATATATATATATATATAAGCAAAAGAGTGCAGTAAAGAGAGAGAAAAAAAACGAGCAAAACCGAGCAAGTGGTGCAAGATGAATAAAACAGTCGAGGGCGTGCGTCAGTGCGGTTACAGTACCTCGGCTTCATCTCACCACCCCCTCACTGATTATTTTACTGTAACAGCACAACACACACTGCTCTATTCCTTACTTGGTGTAATGTAGAGCAAATTACTGCATGTACAACCTCATGGAAATTTCTAGAGATATCAATTACATGGTATACACACACACACACACCCACAGGCTCTTATTTGATCTCTCTGTTGAGGCCTCACTGGGATTCATTACATTTCCCTCCATTACTTTATTAAGTGCTTTATTATTAAACTTTCGATGATACACACTGAAACTGACCCCACAGCAGACAGCTGCTGACACCAGTGTTGGATAACACACACACACACACACACCATACGGCAGTTAGGTATCCCACTGAAGCCAACTAAACCCATCACACACACACATGAAAAAACAAGTAGTTTTAGTTACGGTGCTGTAGGTCACCACCCAGCAACTCACTAACGTTATTCTATTTATTATAGAGTTCGTAGAATTGTTAAGGCATTTGATTGGCCACTGAAATTGACTGACTTTAATTCCAGCCTCAATAACTCGGAAAGGCGCCTATAAATAATGCCAGTTGAATCCAACAACTTAATTTCTACAACGCATGTGAATATACATGTTACAGTACACGATTAAACACTGAGTCTAATATTTAAATTGTAGGATTATGGTTATAAAATAAAATCTGTACTGAGGAGGTGTGGGGAATAGCTGTGGAGTTAAAGAGGTTCCTGATTGCAGGACGTTTGCAAACCCCTGGGACAAGTCCCATGTCAAGTTTAGAAAAAATCAAGACAAACATCTCCCTGAGTGAAGAAAGACAAGTCCCAATTAAAAAAAAAGTCAAACCCTAAGTCAAGAAAGGCAAGTCCTAACTCAAACATAATCCTTTCTGGACTTGTAACGTGAATAAACTAAATCTACACTTAGGGGTCTATGAAATCATTTTAGAGTTAAAGGGGTTCTTGGTTGCGGAAACTTTAAGAGCTCCTGCTCTACATATGCAAAAGACATAATGTCCAAATGTCCTCATGATATTCCAACAATGTCTTTCTGCTACTGCAGAGTGTTTTCAATCAGTCAGAGCAAAACAAGATCAAATATGTACATTTCTGAATATCGGAATTGCAACAATTTCCAAAGACGGATCGAGTCCGTCGGTAACATTCATGAACTTGTACTTGGCGTGATGGAGTCCAGCAGCCCAAAGTCCCACATCTGCTGCGTCCACATGTTATCAGTTTTACACAAATAGACATATAGAGACATTCGAAATATTAAAATGAAACTTTTGCACACTCACTGTCTTCTGTTTGTAAGTACACACATTCTCACCTGTGTGTGTGTGTGTGTGTGTGTGTGTGTGTGTGTTACCCCTCATATGACTCTCTATGTGGAAAGTGACAGATGGTAAAGGAGAGATGAGGGAAACTCGACACACAGCATGACACCGGATCCAAAAAAACCTGAGTTCTCCTAACAAAGTGTGTGTGTGTGTGTGTGTTCTGAACCCTTCTCTGGGCATGTAGAAGTGTATGACCTCTCACTATGCACAATATGAAACCACACACAGTCACACACTTTTTCACACACTGTCAGACTGTGTGGATTGATAGTCAGCTAGAAACAACATAACCGAAGCCTACATGGGGCACTTTCAATGGGATGAGCTAGCTGTGTTCAGCAAATAATGAGTAATGTCCTGAGTATTAACACTTAAGTCCCAGGTCAAGAAAGACAAGCTGCAATTTATGAAAGACATTAAAGTCCCGTCAGGACAGAAAGTACTCGTGTCAAGAAAGACAAGTCTCAAGTCAACTTGGATGAGTCCAAATTCAAATCCCAAGTCAAGAATGATAAGTCCCAAGACAGATCAGACCAATCCCAAGTAAGACAAGTCTCGAGTCAAGAAGGACAAGTCTTCAGCCAGGAAGGATCAAGTCTCGAGTCAAGAACAACAAGTCTCAAGTCAAGAAAGACAAGTCTGGATTCAAGAAAGACAAGTCTCAAGTCAAGAAAGACAAGTCTCGAGTCAAGAAAGACAAGTCTTCAGCCAGGAAGGATCAAGTCTCGAGTCAAGAACAACAAGTCTCAAGTCAAGAAAGACAAGTCTGGATTCAAGAAAGACAAGTCTCGAGTCAAGAAAGACAAGTCTTCAGCCAGGAAGGATCAAGTCTCGAGTCAAGAACAACAAGTCTCAAGTCAAGAAAGACAAGTCTGGATTCAAGAAAGACAAGTCTCGAGTCAAGAAAGACAAATCTTCAGCCAGGAAGGATCAAGTCTCGAGTCAAGAACAACAAGTCTCAAGTCAAGAAAGACAAGTCTGGATTCAAGAAAGACAAGTCTCAAGTCAAGAAAGACAAGTCTCGAGTCAAGAAAGACAAGTCTTCAGCCAGGAAGGATCAAGTCTCGAGTCAAGAACAACAAGTCTCAAGTCAAGAAAGACAAGTCTGGATTCAAGAAAGACAAGTCTCGAGTCAAGAAAGACAAGTCTTCAGCCAGGAAGGATCAAGTCTCGAGTCAAGAACAACAAGTCTCAAGTCAAGAAAGACAAGTCTGGATTCAAGAAAGACAAGTCTCGAGTCAAGAAAGACAAGTCTTCAGCCAGGAAGGATCAAGTCTTGAGTCAAGAACAACAAGTCTCGAGTCAAGAAAGACAAATCCCAGCTGAAATCCCAAGGCAAGTCCCAAGTTAGGAGAGAAAGGGCTCAAGTCAAGAAAGGTAAATCCTGGGGCAACTTAGTGTTAGTACCAAGACAAGAAAGACAAGTCCAGATCGAAAAAGAGGAGTCCCAATTCACGATGAAATGACTGTTATAGCTGCTATAATGTAAGTGATAAAAACTAACACGTTTCATCAGCGTTCCACGACATTAAATGTATCTAAAACAGATAAAAAGTATGATGTCGTTCTTTAATAAATATAAAAATCTTGGTCTTTGCCAAGTTGCTGTGGTGTAAGAGACTATGGTGTGGTGTAAAACACTTTGGGACGTGCTGTTATAGGAAAACGATAACTCAGTAACACGGTAACTCCACAACACCACCATACGATTGTTGATTATTTTCCTCTAAGAGCATGCATTTTATTGTATTCTGTATTTAATAATTAGAAGAAGAATTAAGAATTAAAGCTGCAAGCAGCATTTTCGGGGGGCCAAGCACCCATACTCTGAGCTGCAATCACAGGAAAGCCATTGTGAACACACAATAAAAATGCTATTTGATAGTAACCCTGTGTTTAATAGCACATTGCACAGCTAGAATGGCAGCAGACAGTAATTTAGACAGGTCTCAAGATGATGTGGGCCAAATTTGGTTAAGACTGAACAAAATCTAGAGGAGGAGGAGCAAAAATGACAGTGAGATGTAAGCATTTTTAGCATGTTATTGTAATTTTTGACCAGTATATGGTGCTGTCATGAAACTGCTTGCGTAGCCTTAGGTCATGGTCCTGAAGCTGCCTACCAAGATTTGTGACAGTGTGCAAATTAGTTGCTGAAATCCAGCCTCACTTCCTGTTTGGCGGAGTATTGATAAGTTTACTGTAGACACTCTCCCCCTCTCTGTTCCCTTGTGAACACGTTCTTTGTTCCTGTTTTAACACCATTAAGTCTTCCCAACCAGGTGCAGACAGAAAAGCAAGCCCCTTACCATTTACGCATTCCTTTGTCTTCCATTTGCATGCATTTACATACCTTCCCGAATAACATTTACTCGTATTCCTATGACGTCCTGAAAACCATACATGGAGTTGTTCCTGTCTTACATTGATATGCTTCCTGTTTTATGCAAATATGCCCTTCCGCCTTGCCAAACAATAATTAACCCATTGTCTCTGTTGTGCCATTTGAACTTTGTGTGTCTGTGTGTTTTGGCAAAAACTGAGTTTTGGCAAACTATCCCAAGGCATTGGTGTGAGGGCACCATCTTTTTTGTGTACTTTCGCATTCTCCATTCTTAAAACCCGTAACCCAAAGATCTCTAATCCTAACAAGTATTCACAATACTTTTCATAACTTTTATGAAGCTTCCTCTGAAAATAATGTGTGCCAAATTTGGTGATGATTGGGACACAATCCAAGGATTTAAAATTTTGGACACTGTTCAAAAGTTATGACCATAATCCGACTTCCAAATTAGGCTCAAATTTGGTCAGGACGTTCCTTAGACCCTCGCCAATCAGTGTGCCAAATTTCACAACTTTTTACCAGACGGTTCTATGGGCTGCAGTAGACACTATAATAAGAAAAGGTCAAATTACAACAGGGTGCATACACACCTTCGGTGCTTGGCCCCCTAATAATAAAGCTGCATTAAAGTGCATTATTAATCAGAACCACTATGTGACAACAAGACAAAGACTGATTACTCAGTTAAAAAAAATGATGCATTTATTCAGTGATAAACTTTAATTGTTTTTATTATAACAAATTTTTCATGCTCAAACCAAAGATAATGCATAGAGAGGGGGAAATGCTCATCATGCAGAACTGATATATAGGGTATATTTATGCTTTCTCTGAGAATAAATATGCAAAAGATGCAAATACTGTTGGGTTTCATATTACAATCACATGGAAACGGTGCCATGATTATAAGAGGCAGAGATGACGTTCATCATCAGGCAAAAATCATAATAGTAATTCAAGTATTTCGATGGTGTAATGTGTAACATCACTATATATATATATATATACACACATATATATATATATATATATATATATATATATATATATATATATATGTTAAATGTACTATATATCAGATATTTAATGGGGAATTAAAAGCATAAATAAATAAATAAATAAACCAACAAATAAATAAATAATCTGGTATAGTATACTGATGAATTAAATTAAAATTCACATTTTAAAGGGAATAAATCGTTAGCTGCGTTGCGGTCACATTCAGGAAAAAATCTCAGAATTGTTGGTACATCAGTAACAAAATGTTCTTAACAAGAGATTTAACAAAAAGATTTTCATAGAAATTAATATTTAAGGATTTTTTTCGGATTTATTTTGAAAAATTCAGATGAACTTGAACTGAATTGCATAAAGGACTTGAAAACGCACAAACCTGTGTTTGTGTGTGTGTGTGGGTGTGTGTGTGTGTGTGTGTGTTGCATAATGTCCACTCTTTCCTGTCGTTCTTTCACCGAGTTCTTGCTCACAGCTAACGATTCCTCATTAATCATTCATGAGTGTAAAATACACACTTAGGCAAATGTGAAACAGTGTAAGCTGCAGCATCTCACACACATACACGCACACGCACACACACGCACACACACGCACACACACACACACACACCGTTGTAAGACCTTTACAGTAAAAATAAAACCAAACAAAACCTGCTGTAAGATTTTAGCTATTAATAAATTCTTTAATGAAAGAAATGTTACGGACCTGATCTGCGAGTAGATTTTAAATGAAATTCTGAGAAATGGTTCCTTTTAAGAAAAGCAGTCTAAACAGTGCACGTGCTAAATTCCATGAAGTCATTCCCTTCAAACATTCATAATGTAAACACATTTCACTTGATACCTTTTCCTTAGGAAAAAAGAACGATAAACTTTACCATGCACGAAGGTAAGAAGAAATGTAGAACATTGATTGTACCAGAAAAAAAAAAAATATAAGTTTAGTATGCATCTACGCTGGCAAATGCTACTGTCAAAATGCTACAACGGCAGATTGTTTGCATCGGCAATCCACTTTATTTATTAAAATGCCCCCCATAAACACCCTGATAGTTCACCACGGCAAACACTATCGAGTCCAAAAGTCTGGCTCAAACACTAACACTCCTCATCAGTCTGCGGAAAAACCCTTCACATGGTCACATTTGGACATCTTTTACTTTATCAAACTTTCCTTCTAGATGTTTCTCAACCAGAACGAAAGTTCGGTATTTATTGTAAATTTGCGTTTCATTTCCACGGAAACGATGGCGCTAAATTTACTGGGAAATTTCAAAGAATGTTAAGTTTACGATAGAAAATGATTTACTCTCGTCACGTCACCTGAGGTAAAAATCGCTTACGGCGAGCCTCGTCGTTGTCTTTTCACGCCGCTGATCTCTGTTCACGCTGACATCGGTGGGGAAAGAACCGTTAGCTCCATCTCTCGTCTTTGTATTCGTTCCCACAACTTGGTCAAATCATGATCCTTGGCTAGCAAGGTTTTAGACGTCTTGACTGGCGCCTTACAAAACATGATCTTTACGAGAAAATAATCGGAATAAAAACATTTCGGTGCAATATAGTCACGCTTTCTTAAAGTAGAAATGCCCACGTAGACATCGGATGGGTTTTCCCAGACCGCCACGCGTCCAGCCAATACGGTGCCTTCTTATTGGCTGGAAACATTTAGGATGATGACGTGAAACGTACAGAGCACTGTGAATTCATCTCAGATTAGAATTTGTGGACTCGGACTTTTGGACCCCTGATTCAAAGGCAAGCTATTCGTGTGGTATACTGAGTATCGATAGAGTAAATAAGGAATAATGCACAATCAACATGCGTCTTGCATAGTTATTATCTTATTTGCACGGGTGGGACGGAAAAGACAATCCCTTGTCCAAAAAAAAAAGTCACTGCAAACGTTTTGAATATACTTTCTGTAGAGTCTCGGGTCAGTCCATCAGGTCGATGCACCAGGAAGTTTCAGAGCCGCTGCTGTCATTTTGAGTCCCGGCATCATCAGGTTTCGTCGATTCTGATTCGGAAGTGTCCCGGTTTTCCGCAGATCCGTCATCTGCTAGCAGGCACTCGCGACTCGTGTGTCCCACTTTGCTTAAATCTGACAGCAGGACAGCGTCTTCCCGGTCCTCATTGACCTTTTCTAGGACTGCGTCCGGAATGTCAGTATCCATTTCCAGATTTGGTTCGCTAGAGGTTGGAGGATTGCGGCGGATCGGATTTGTGCTGTTAGCGATTAGCAGGGAGTGGGTGGATGTTGGCGCGCTGGAAAGTAAATGAAGATTTAAAGAGACTTGGTTTGGTTTGTCCCGGTTGAACAGAACGGGCTGCGAGCGACTGATGTTCGCGAGGGTGCCGTGATCCTGACTTGATGCTTCCTGTTTCTTGTATCCTTCTGCTGGATAGAAGGAGGAAGTGGAGGTGTTGATGTTAATTAAGCTTGATTTACAGGAAGTAGGATCACAGGCGCTGTTAGGATCAAGATGAGGATGGTGTCTGGAGACGTCGGGTTGTGGGGGTGCACCTGTCCGACCTCCACCTGCAATAACATGATCACAGTTTTGGTTATGGTTTGGTGATCTGGGTTAGCTTTACATGACTAGCTGTTAAGCTAACTAATATTTTATTGCTGATTTATTTCGATTCAGTGTCTGCTTTGGTCAGGATTCACTGGGTGCGAGGCAGGAATACACCTTCGATGGGACGCCAATACAGCAAACACTCACACTCAAGCCAATTTAAGGTGCTGTTTTTAAGGTTGGGAGGAAACCAGAGAACCATGAGGAAACCCAAAATACCACACATGGGGAGATCATATGAAACTCAACACAGACAGTAACCAGCGCTTAGGATGGAACCCTGGGCCCCAAAGATGTGAGGCAAGAACAGTATCTACCACCACTTTTGTTTAATCTTAGCTAGGTTAATGTACAACCGTTTGTTTTGTTTGGACATACCTATTTCTGAAGCGTGGCTCCATGCGCTTGTCCCGATGTGGACGATGTTCTCAGACACAGCGTGGTCAGCCTGAAGATGATGATGATGTGGATGATAAAGGCCTTGGGCTTCCTGATGAGAGTGCACGCTGGCCGTGTATGCCGCGGTGTTCGTGTGCATCACGTGCACTCCATAGGGGTAGGAGGACATGGAAGTGGTGTAGTGATGAACAGCTGCTTGTGCTTGTAGAAGGTGCATCATGTGATGCAGGTCCTTCGTTAGCTGAGACACTTCTTGGTTTAGGCTGACCATCTAGAGATGGGTGAGGAAAGAAAAGAGACTTTACTTTCAACCGTGGCTCAAATAGTTTACACTACCTTCTTGGTAGCATATTCCTGACTGTCGGATCCCAGATTTGAGATCGAGGACACAAAACAAAACGGGAACACCTGTACACCTGCTCATCCATGCAAATATCCTACATGAAATCATGCAGATACAGGTCAAGATCCATCTATCCATACATTTGCTGTACCGCTTATACTATACTCTACACAGGGTCTCGGGGAGCCTGGAGCCTATCCCAGGAGACTTGGGGCACAAGGCTCCCTGGACGGGGTGCCGACCCATCGCAGAGCGCAATGACACACACATTCACCAATCAGCTTACAACGCATATCTTTGTACTGGCGGAGGAAACTGGAGTACCCGGAGGAAACCCCTGAAACATGCGAGACAGGGCGGAAGCGGGATTCGAATCCTTAACCCCGGATGCAAGCAAATGTGCTAACCACTAAGCCACCTGTGCCCCCTTACAGGTCAAGATCTAACTCAGAAACACTCGCCTAGTCTTTTTGTCCAGTCTGTCCAATTTGGCTGACCCTGTGCCCACTGTAGTTTAGATTCCTGTTCTTGGCTGGCAGGTGTAAAACCCGTTGCTGTCTTCTCCTTTTCCATCCCATCAAGTTTTGACCCATTATGCCTTCTGAGATGCTTTTCTGCTCACCACGGTTGTAAAGAGTGCTTATTTACCATATGTTACCATAGCCTTCCTGTCAGCTCAAAACAGTCTGGTCATTCTCCTCTGACCTCTCTCATCAACAGGGTGCCGCATACTGAACTGCCGCTTACTGAATGTTTTGGGGTTTTTTTGCACTATTCTATGTAAAGCCTAGAGACCGTTGTGTAAAATCCCAGTTTCTGAAATACTCGAACCACGCCATGGAGTTTTCCCAGTATTCCGTCTTCTCTCAGGTTCCCTACGTAGATCTAACAACACTACGGTGTTTCTAGTGTTTTCTGATTTTCACCTTTACCTGCGATCTAATCCCAGATTTGGTGATTTTTCAGTAACAAAGAGAAGTTGGATCTGGTACTACCGTAGTGCCCATGTCTGGCCATAATTTGACCTTTGCCTGGGATTATAACCAATCATATCTCAAACAGAAGCTCTGGAATTATCTCTCCTCCAAGTTCAGATGCTTTACCGCTGGAGAGCTTGTCCTATGGTCCGTGTATCTCAACTAGTTGGTGGGAGAACTGGAAGAGCTATTGAGTAGTTGGCGTTAGTACCATGCAGAGACCCTTTAGAGAGGTTGGGGTTGGGGTAGGGACAATTTCCAACCTTTCCTACGTGACGTTGACAAATGAGATCTGTGGCGCGTGGTACGTTTGAACAAAGCCCAGGAGAGAAAGGGGGATGGAAGACTGGAGGACCAATATGCAGGGGAAAAAAGATGGCCACTGTGACGGATGAGGCAGGAGATTTTTCTTTTGCAGCTCTCCGCATGGAATTATCTGCAGTGCGGAAACACACAGTGTCTTAATGCGTGGTATACCTCGCTGTGTGTGTGTGTGTGTGTGCTATTATGAGTGCTACCTTTTGGTTGTCAATTCCCAAAGGACATGAAACCCCGCAGTGAACTATGCAGCGAGCAGAGCATGTGGTTTGGGACGTGTCCACAGTGAAGCGATGGTATATGGTCTATTTGCGACATTATGTGTGTGTGTACCTTTTTGTTGAGTTGACTGATGCTCTCTCGCACCTCCTCCGTCTCCTGGAGCAGTGTGCTGTTCACCTGATCGTTATCTGTACACAAAATATCAAATATGGATGCCAAATTAAACAGAAGAATTAAAGAGAGAGAGAAAGAAACACAAAATAAAGAGAGAGAGAGAGACAGTGGTGTTTCTTATTCGCCTGCGTTAGTGTATTCACGTGTTTGAATGGGTGTACCTTTTGCTGTACTAGTGCTGGTCCCACTGTGTTCGGTGCTGAAGTGAAACACACGTCCATTATCCTCGATCCCATCAACCACCCTGTCTCACACACATATACACACACACACATACACATACACACAGGAGAAAAGCAATGGATGAACAACGAATGTGGACGAATTGAACCAATAGAAGAGCATGTATGATGTCACTCTATGCGGTCCAGCCGTGTTTTCTGACGTGGTACGAACCTCGGGCTGAGGTCGGGCGGTGCGAAGCAGCTGAGAGAGGGGATGAGGAGTTTGTTGGGTTTCCGTGCGGCGAATCCCTCTTGAGTCGCGGCAGGTGAAGGATGGTCAGATTTGGGGTGTTGTTTCGGAGACACGCTTCTACGGGTTCCTCTCACCGGGGAACGGCAGCGGCGCAGAGCGTTAAACTGCCGCAGCTCATCACCCAGCAGGTTCCCCAGGTTCGGGAGGAGAAGGTTCCGGCGGGATCTCGATGCCGGAGAAAGGTGACAGTGTTCTTCCGCTTCTCCGGCGGTTTCGATCATGCAGGGATGCTTTCCGTCTGTCGATTCCATCCGATTGCTCTGTTTTGTTTTGTTTTTTCAAGAAGAAATGCTTTTAAGTTGTCTTGTAATCTCTTGAGGCTCGTTTCGTTTCGTTTCATTTCGGACAAATGGGTTCGTTGCTAAGCGATCCCAAACACAATTCGACTTCCTAGATCTTGTTTCCAAATGAGTAGGATCGAAGGGGTTGTGTATTCAGAATGAGAAAGATTTTACGTAGGGAAAGTTCCTGGTGTTCAGAGTCGGGTTACGCACAGCACATACAGTAGAATGAACTTTGTAAGGCCACTAAATGAAGGTCACATTGCACGCATGCGATGTTACCAGAGATTTAATTCACTGTATTGACTTGTTGAATTAATAATTAATCAAATAAACACCAGTATTACATTTCAGTACTACATACAGTACTCCCCGCCACTCAGCTCAAGTCAACTTACGTGAGGGAACCTTGGAGAACGTGAGAACCTCGCAAGACCCTAAAGAAACAAAAGATAAACACTGTAAACACTCAGACTAGCTAATTAGCTAACACAATTTTTTAAAAAACGTTTTACGTTATTACAATGCGCTTTCAGGCTGAAAGAGGGGTTGATTAAAGTTTCTATTGCGCCAGTGACTACAAGCTCGGTGTTATCTCATTTCCTTCTCTTAGTGTTTATTTAAATCAGCGTGATCGCATTATATATGCGCGTTTTATATGCACAATGATGAACAGAACAAATAGAACATATTAGCCAGAGAACACACTCTTCATGTACCTGATTTACAAAATAACGCGCTCGTGTTCACACTCGTTCTGCCTCACTGGTGCTCGATTAAGCCACCTTGTCTGGATTTAATCAGAAACTAACGATTGGTTTAGTGAATAATCAGGACGTCAGTGATTCAAAGTGGAACCCACTGTGTTTCAATTAGACAGGAGCTCCCTAGGCAGAGCTAGTGCACTTCGGGGATGGTGGTTCATCCATCATGTTCCTCCTTTGTGTGTGTGTGTGTTCACCTCAGCCTCACTGCCCTCTCTCAGGTTGTAGGTGAGGTTGTGGTGGATGTCGGCAGTGAACACGCTGGCGTATTCGGGGTAAAGCTCCAGCACCTCCCTCAGCCCTTTAACGCTAATGTACTGCAGATCGCAATACGTCAGCGCTTTCACGTCTGCATTCGTCTTAATCACGTGATCCTGTCCCGGCAGGTCCGAGCCAATCAGGTCGCCTTTTCCTGCGATGACATCAACACTAGATATTTAATCTTGCAAAAAACAACAACAACAACAAAAAACCCCCCAAAATATACTGCATACAAAAAACACAAATATACTGTATAGCATCAAACAGAACAAAACGCAACATTTTAAAGATAATTCAAATTATATAAGGGTTAGACCAGGAGCTAGTGTTACAGTAAACAGGCTAAACCAAGAACTAGCGTTATAGTAAACAGGCTAAACCAAGAACTAGCGTTATAGTAAACAGGCTAAACCAAGAACTAGTGTTACAGTAAACAGGCTAAACCAGAAGCTAGTGTTACAGTAAACAGGCTAAACCAAGAACTAGTGTTACAGTAAACAGGCTAAACCAAGAACTAGTGTTACAGTAAACAGGCTAAACCAGAAGCTAGTGTTACAGTAAACAGGCTAAACCAGAAGCTAGTGTTACAGTAAACAGGCTAAACCAAGAACTAGTGTTACAGTAAACAGGCTAAACCAGAAGCTAGTGTTACAGTAAACAGACCAAACCAGGAACTAGCGTTACAGTAAACAGGCTAAATCAAGAACTAGCGTTACAGTAAACAGGCTAAACCAGGAACTTGCGTTACAGTAAACAGGCTAAACCAGGAACTAGCGTTAGAGTAAACAGGCTAAACCAGGAGCTAGCATTACAGTAAACAGGTTAAACCAAGAACTAGCGTTACAGTAAACAGGCTAAACCAGGAGCTAGCGTTACAGTAAACAGGTTAAACCAAGAACTAGCGTTACAGTAAACAGGCTAAACCAGGAACTAGCGTTAGAGTAAATAGGCTAAACCAGGAGCTAGCGTTACAGTAAACAGGCTAAACCAGGAACTAGCATTAGAGTAAACAGGCTAAACCAGGAACTAGCATTACAGTAAACAGGTTAAATCAAGAACTAGCGTTACAGTAAACAGGTTAAATCAAGAACTAGTGTTACAGTAAACAGGCTAAACCAGGAGCTTGCGTTACAGTAAACAGACCAAACCAGGAACTAGCGTTACAGTAAACAGGCTAAACCAGAAGCTATGTATAACCATGTATAGACCCTACATGGTTTATTATTATAGTTTATTACATTGTTATAACAGAGATATAATGGAAAAGTAACTAAAACCCCTTCATCTGACTGTTCAAGAGGAACAAGAAGAAGCACGGACCAAAATACGGCACTAATATACAGTGAAAGTAAAGACCTGACCAGAAACGTGAACAGGAAGTACAGACCCAATATAGCAAGCACCATGCTGTCCTTGAGCACCTCCAGCGAGCCGGAGCAGACAAAGTAGTTGGCGTGGAGTGCATCTCCCTGGCGGATCAGGTACTCGCCCGGCGCACAGAACGAGGTTTTAATGTGCAGCGATAACGAGCGCAGGCAGCCCCGACTCGCGCCCTCAAACACAGGAAGCTGCAGGATGTCCTTATTCAGGTGCATGGCGATGTCGGCCCGAAGCTCGTCCGGAAAATCGTGCAGGAGCTGTGGACGAAGAGGAAGATGGAGCACGACTAAGGGACGCCGTGACCTAAGAAACCCGCCACGCTTGCTAATAACATTTAATTTAGATAATTTTCTCGGCTAGCATGCGCTAACTAGCTAATTTACCTCAGTGGCAGGTTGTTAGATTTATCGTTGCTGGAATCTGACAGAGGAGCAGCTATGCTAGGTGTTGCTGTTGGTTAGCGAGAAACGCAAGCGTTTTGTTTTGTTTTTTAACTTGCGTAGTACAGGAAAGGGAGAGAAATTGCTAGTATGTTTTAGTTAGCTATTTAGCTAGCCAGCTGGCGATTGTGGTCAGATAGCACTTTGCTTAATCACATGTGATCTACCTGATTATTAGCGATTGTTAGCTTTACCTGCTACGTACTCCTGGATCTGAATTTGAACCTGGTTAAAGATTTCGCTCGACGTAATTGCGTAGCCATCGTTGCTCACCTCGTTAGCGTCAATGCCATTGTTAACCGACCACGTGGTCTGGAAATACTCGAGCATGCGCTGCTTCAGCTGCTGCGGCAGCCGATGGACGCGTATGAAGTCCTTCAAGTCCTTCATGCGCGTGTGATAGAGCGAGCGGCGTGAATACATGCGCTGGATGATGGCCGTCACGTTTCCGAACACCACGGCGTGCATGAGAGCTGTAATAGCCGACGGCGAGAGGAAAGAGAGTTAGCTTTTGCTAAGCAAGTGTCAGGTTCATCGTATTGGTTGTCGTTAAGCGCGTACCTCCGATCAGCATGGTGCAGACGGAGAAGATCTTCTCGGCGTCCGTGTTGGCGCACACGTTCCCGAATCCAACGCTGGTGAGGCTGCTGAGGGTGAAGTACAGCGATGCGATGTAGGCGCTACGGACAGTCGGACCTCCAAATGTACTGTTCACGTACGGGCTCTCCAAGCGCTTCCCAAGCTCGTGCAGCCAACCTACGGCCAAAAAATCCAAATGGTTTCACCGGATTTTTATTGGATTAGTGTGTGTGTGTGTGTGTGTGTGTGCGCGTGTGTGTTACCAATGTCCCAGTCTTGCTGGTTAGCGTTGCGCTCCATCTCTTTTCGTCCGATGACGTACCAGATGCAGGCCATCCAGTGAGCAAGCAGAGCGAACATGGACATGAGGAGAGTGAGCACCATCGCGCTGTACTGAGAGTAACGATCCAGCTTCTGAAGCAAACGCAACAGTCGCAGCAGACGTACCGTCTTCAGCAGGTGAACCAGAGATGTCTAAAACACACATACACGTTTGTGAGGACCTCCCACTGACACCAGGGGCAGTGGTGGCTTGGAGGTTAGGGGCAGTGGTGGCTTGGCGGTTAGGGGCAGTGGTGGCTTGGCGGTTAGGGGCAGTGGTGGCTTGGCGGTTAGGGGCAGTGGTGGCTTGGCGGTTAGGGGCAGTGGTGGCTTGGCGTTTAGGGGCAGTGGTGGCTTGGCGGTTAGGGGCAGTGGTGGCTTTCCGTTTAGGGGCAGTGGTGGCTTGGCGTTTAGGGGCAGTGGTGGCTTGGCGGTTAGGGGCAGTGGTGGCTTGGCGTTTAGGGGCAGTGGTGGCTTGGCGGTTAGGGGCAGTGGTGGCTTGGCGTTTAGGGGCAGTGGTGGCTTGGCGTTTAGGGGCAGTGGTGGCTTGGCGGTTAGAGGCAGTGGTGGCTTTCCGTTTAGGGGCAGTGGTGGCTTGGCGGTTAGGGGCAGTGGTGACTTGGCGGTTAGAGGCAGTGGTGGCTTTCCGTTTAGGGGCAGTGGTGGCTTGGCGGTTAGTGGCAGTGGTGGCTTGGCGTTTAGGGGCAGTGGTGGCTTGGCGGTTAAGGCTCTGAGTTACAGATCAAATGGTCAGGGGTTCAAGCCCCAGCACTGCCAAGCTGCCACTGTTGGGCCCTTGAGCAAGGCCCTTAACCCTCTCTGCTCCAGGGGAAGCTGTATCTTGGCTGACCCTGCACTCTGACCCCGGCTTCCTAACATGCTGGGGTATGTGAAGAAAAGAATTACACTGTGCTGAAATGTATATGTGTTCAATAAAGACTTATTATCATTACCATTATCATTACCATTACCATTACCATTATATATAACCGAATCTGTTATATATATATATATTGTTATATATATATATATATATATATATATATATATATATGTATATATATATATATATATATATATATATACATACACACACACACACACACACACAAACACACACAAACACAAACACACACACATCTCCTTAAAGAATGTTTCTTCCTACAAACCGTCACGTTCGTACTGATTCTGCACTTACGACAGTGATGTTGAAGGCGTAAAGGAGGTCGAAGGGCAACGCGGCCACCAAGTCCACAAAGAACCACGTAGCGGCGTAATGGATACAGATGGAGCGCGAATCGTACACCACCTGACCAGACTGGCTCACGTAGGTGGTGCGGAAATTCAGGATGATATCTGTGAGAAGAGAGAGACAGTGTTGATTACGTTATCGGCATTCTCACGGGAAAGGTCTGAAGTGGTGTACTCACCGAGGATGAAGAGCATCTCCACGACGATGTCCGAGACGATGGTGCTCCTGGCCGCCGTGTCTGGTTCGACGTACGGCGTGAAACACACGTTATACGGCACCGTCACCGCCACGTAGAACGTCGCCAGGAGGATCATCCAGTCCCACAATGCCTTGCTGACGCTGTAGTGGAGAAGGATGAAGCGGGATTTCTGCACCGCCGCTACCTTGTACTCGGGCAACGACGGCTTCTCGAACATGTTCTGTTAACAATAAAAAGACGCCAAATGGTACAGTACATCGTGTCAGGGATGTTGACACCGTGACCTTTCTGAATTGCACGCTAGGGGGCAGTGTGGCAAATCCATGACACAGAGAAGCCATTTTAGGTCTTCCACCATTTTGTTTCGGTTCCCAAAATAAACTCCACAATAAAATGGTAATATTTATGATTTATGAATGTTTTTACCGTTCTCTGTAGAACGTACAAACAAACCAAAAAAAAGTTTCTTCTGTTGCATCTGGATTCGCTCTAAAGAACTGCTTCCTGGAACCTTCCTGGAACCTTTTAATGGTTCCCTAGAGGAACAACTGAAGACTCAATTAACAGTCTTCAGTGGTTCTTCTGGGGAATCTTTCAAAGGTTCCCTGGAGATAACGAAAAACATTTCCATTGAATTCTGGATTCTGATTCAACGTGTCATACTGTCTTGTTCATATAAATGGTAAATATTTTATATAATAAAAAAAAATTGTTAAATCTTTATTATAAAATATTAAAATTAACCCAGAAAGTGTGTGTGCGTTAAATTTAGTAGATAAATTCAGCGAAGCCGCACAAAAAAACCCCCCAAAAAACCCCAATGCTGTACTGAACACCACTTCAGTTTCTGGTGCTGGTAACCGTGGCAACCACACACACTTAACGAATGCGGACAGAGCGAAGGTGCGATTCCAGCTACTTTATAATGACCCTTTTCATTTAACAGAAGCACTTCGGCATGCCCGCTTTAATCTTGCAACAAATTCGGAGAAGGAGATGAAGTAGAGAAGTGAAAGAGAGAGAGAGAGAGAGAGAGAGAGAGAGAAAGGAGAAAAAAGGTGTTGTTCTTTTTGTTTGAGGTCACTAGCTCTGACTTCATTTTGAGCCGAGGACGACAGGATGACAAACGATGATCAAAAATAAATAAATCTAAACTCAACCATACACATTTTTTTCTCCAACATTTTTTGGATTCATAAATGAGCTGCTTGAGAGCGACCTGAAAAGTAGAAAGAAGAAGAAAAGAAGAAGAAATGCCTCTAAACACCTGCCACAGCTTTCCTAAAACTGGACCAGTCATCAATCAATAGCGCACACACACACACACACACACACACACACACACACACACACATATACACACATACACCCACACACAGCAGAGACAAATGATGGTGAGAACACAGAGGGAAGAGAAAGAGAGATAGATGAGTGCTGGAACACTTTTGGATGTGATGTGAGCTGCTAAGGCATGTGAGTTAGTGATCAATAACCAGCACGGTCCAATCACGCTTAGACGGCATTCGATAGAAGATATGAGAGAGAGAGAGAGAGAGAGAGAGAGAGAGAGGAATACACAGAGAGAGACAGATAGAGACAGAAATACAGAGAGAGACACACATAGAGACAGGAATACACACACAGAGAGAGACAGGAATACAGAGAGAGAGAGAGAGAGAGAGATAGAGTCAAGAATACGCTCATCCTTAGTAACTGCCTGATATATATATATATATATATATATATATATATATATATATATATATATATATATATATATATGCGCGCAGGTGTATATACTGTATATACATACATATATATACACACACACATGTGTGTGTGTTTTAATCTACAGCAGGCAAGTTATTTTCTGTTCTGGATCACATCTCCGCATAATAATTTTGTATTTAACCGGTGATTGGATTCTCGCTGTCGTCTCGAGGGCGGTGTTTGGCTCAGAACATTGTGTTTTATAAACTCGTGTGGCTCTGCGCGAGCGGCAAGATGGATAAAAGCAACGCTCTCAGACAAAACCTCATTATTTCCTCAGAATTTTATGGCTGTGTTGTTTATTGTTTTAAATACAAGATATAATTAGATCAGCAGGTTGTGTGTGTGTGTGTGTGTGTGTGTGTGTGTGTGTGTGTGTGTGTTTGTGTGTTAGTTATTCACACATGAGTATCACTCCGACACACATATAGGAGGAGCATGACACAGAGAGATGCAGATACACACACACACACACACACACACACACACACACACACACATACACAAAGAGGAGAGACAGACAGAAACACAGGAGTAGAGAGATACACATAGGGAGGAGAAAGACAAGTAGACACAAAGGAGAAGACAGACAGATAGATATATAGACAGAGACACAGAGAGGAGCAGACAGACAAACAGACACACACACACAAAGAAGAGGACAGACAGATTCATTCAGACGGGCAGACACACAAACACATGGGAGCATGTTCAGCCCGTTTACTACAACGCTAGTTTGTGTTCAGCCCGTTTACTATAACGCTAATTTAAGTTCAGCCCGTTTACTGCAACGCTAATTTGTGTTCAGCCCGTTTACTACAATGCTAATTTGTGTTCAGCCAGTTTACTATAACGTTAGTTTGTGTTCAGCCCGTTTACTACAACGCTAATTTGTGTTCAGCCAGTTTACTATAACGTTAGTTTGTGTTCACCCCATTTACTACGACGCTAATTTGTGCCCAGCCAGTTTACTATGACGTTAGTTTGTGTTCAGCCCATTTACTACGACGGTAGTTTGTGTCCAGCCAGTTTACTATGACGCTAATTTAAGTTCAGCCCGTTTACTACAACGCTAGTTTGTGTTCAGCCAGTTTACTACGACACTAGTTTGTGTCCAGCCAGTTTACTACAACGTTAGTTTGTGTTCAGCCCGTTTACAATAACGCTAGTTTGTGTCCAGCCCGTTTACTACAACGCTAATTTAAGTTCAGCCTGTATACAATAACGCTAGTTTGTGTCCAGCCAGTTTACTACGACGCTAATTTGTGTTCAACCCATTTACTATAACGTTAGTTTGCGTTCAGCCCGTTTATTATGACGCTAGTTTGTGTTCAGCCCGTTTACAATAACGCTAGTTTGTGTCCAGCCAGTTTACTACAATGCTAGTTTGTGTTCAGCCCGTTTACAATAACGCTAGTTTGTGTCGAGCCAGTTTACTACGACGCTAGTTTGTGTTCAGCCCGTTTACTAGGACGCTAGTTTGTGGCCAGCCAGTTTACTATAACGCTAGTTTGTGTTCAGCCAGTTTACTACAACGCTAGTTTGTGTTTAGCCTGTTTACTATAATGCTAGCTCATGTTTTAGCCTATTTACTATAGCACTAGCTTGTGTTTTATCTTGTTTTCACTACTATCTGACATTCTCAGTGTGCTGTAGTGTTTTGTGTTATGTACAAGTGTGAATGTTTATTTTTTGTGAGGCGAGGAACAGAAGCATGTGACATTGTGCGCGAGACCCAGTGAGAGAGAGACATAACGGCTTTTCTGAGCGGGGTAGAGAAAGACATAACGGCTTTTCTGAGCGGGGTGTCGCATAGAGAAAAAAGGACCATCTGTCTGTAGGTGGGATGGAAAGTGTGTGAAGCAGGCAGATGGAGAGATGGAGCAGGTCGGAGGCCTGGAGATGATCCAGGATACAGAAATAAAATCACGCTGGTTAAACACTTCCTGGGTTACAAGGTCACTGGCACGGTTTCATCCACCTGTTTAATGTGAAATGTAAATTTGTGCATCACAGAGGCTTAACTTAAAATGGACATAAAAATGGACATAATTGTGTTTTTACACTTTTAAAAGGGCTTTAAAAGGGCTAACAAACAAAAACACAAGATACAAGATGGTGGCGATCAAGGATGGGCTGTTAGAGGAGCTACGTGACCTCAGACTATGTAAACCGGGTCCTGAGAACATGGCATTACCTTTGACTGTACACTACACGTCAATCAAATGGGCTCAGTGTAGCATCCAATCAAGTTCAAGTTTTGTGTTACATTATGGTCCTGAAAAACCACATTTACTCCAATGCAGTATGATTTATATACAGGAATGATATTAAAAACGAACTGGAGAAGATTTAAATCGAAAACATTTCTGAAAGCGCCATGTCATGACATAATGTTGATGTTTCTTAACATTAACCAACACATCTAAGGTACATGTTGAAATAAGGAGTCTTTCTTAGCTTAGAATTTTTCCTAAGTAAATTTACAAATACGTCTGACATGTGGGGTAACTGTTGACATACAGAGACTTTGTTTACCTAATTAAATGACATCTGAAGTAAATGTCTTTTCTTAGCTATTTATCAACACATCTGAGGTAAATGTTGACCTATGCAGTCTTTTTTTTTTTTTTTTAGTAAATAACCAACACATCTGAGGTAAATGTTGACATACAGAGTTTTTTCTTTGTAATTTACCAACACATCTGAGGTAAATGTTGACATACAGAGTCTTTTTTTAGTAATTTATCAACACATCTGAGGTAAATGTTGACATACAGAGTCTTTTTTTAGTAATTTATCAACACATCTGAGGTAAATGTTGACATACAGAGTTTTTTCTTTGTAATTTACCAACACATCTGAGGTAAATGTTGACATATGGAGTCTTTTCTTAGTGATTTACCTACACATCTGAGGTAAATGTTGACATACAGAGTCTTTTTTTAGTAATTTACCAACACATCTGAGGTAAATGTTGACATTCCTGACAGTTCTGTCTTGTTTCCAATGACTCTGTTTGTGTCGGCCCTGCTTTATGGATGCCTGTGTGTCTCAGTGGTTTGTGTGGTGGATTAGCAATGGTACAGTTTATCACGCAGCTGTTCTGCCCTCGTGACCGTCGCTTACAATTACCACAGCTGCTGATGAGACACACAAATAGTGCATAATCTGTGTCCAACAAGGACATCTGTTAAATGACTGGATGCAGCATGGAGATGAATGTGCTCCTGCTGAGGAGGTCATGTTAAAACCCATTCAAATGTATTCCTAAACCTCCTAAGCCAGGAAGTGTTTGTCTTGTTTAAAAAATTGTTGGCTAGTAATTTCCTAGCAACCTGAGGCTGAAGTCTTAAATAAATAAAAAAAATAAAAAAAATATTGCAATCAATTCTGGGAAGGTTGTCCATCTGATTACATTTACATTTACATTTATTCACTTAGCAGACGCTTTTATCCAAAGCGACTTACAAATGAGAACATCTCTTTAATAGTTTTCACCATTTTCCTGAAGCTTTCCATTAGGGATCTTTTTTATTACTATTAAAGACCACTAGAATTGAACAGAGCCTTTCATGACTAGATGAAGCCATTACATAATTATATTTTTAGAAATCAATTAGATAAGCCATCAGGAACAATTATTTTCAGTGTTTCTAGATAGAACTTCAAATACTATCCAAAAAGTATATATATATATAAAAAACCCCCCAGGAGAATAAAGTATCCTCCAGAGATAATGTTCGTTTGGTTAACTAATTTTCGACCAAATTCCACATAGAACCTAATAAAACTGACATTATTGTTTATTTACATGCTATCATATCTCGTAACCTCCTAATTATCTTTAGATCGGTCACTCAATAACACAACAAGCTAACTAATTTAGGCTAACTACCCTATTAGGCATACCAGCCATTACGTTAGCATATTGCGATTGTATATAATGAATTCTGTAAATCTAAAAAGCACAAATTTGACTGTTAGCCATAAGACGAGTTAAGTATTTTTATTTGTAAAATGACTCCTTGTTGTGGAAACGTTCACGGCGAACAGATTTGTGGGCTTGTTTAATGTAATACGAGTTTCTTCCTTTGAACCTGTCCAAATGTTCTGCCTATCTAGGGTGCTAGCTAGCTGACTCCAACTGGAAAACAACGATACTGTCTAAAACGATGGATAACATTGGAACCCATAATGGAATAAAAACCTTTGCTAAGAAATTATCCAAAATCTGAGAGTCCACTTAAAAAAAAAAAAAGGTACTAACCTGGAGATCCTAAAACAAAACCTATCATTTTATTAGTACTAGTATTGGTACATTTTCCAGCATCTTATGAATGTTCTTGCGAGTCAGATTGATGATATTTATTTATTTATACACAACATTATAAAGTAACTTGTACTCACGCCGCTGAGGTTGACATCGTTCTTTCCTCCGCGTTTGAACTGGCTGGTGATTTGGCAGAGGACGGAGTGGCCACGCCTCCTGGCGGCGATGAACCGAGAGCTGCTGCTCTTCCTGCTCTGGTGCTTATCATCTACATACAAAATACAGTGAACTCAGTGAATGTTAGCGTATTATTTTCCTAAAACAGTGCGTCCCCAAGTGTTTTATTCCTTTTATATCGCTTACGTTATAGCAGCTATAAACACGTGGCTTGTTACGTTATCGGGAAACCAAAAAGCGTAAACTCCTCTGCACTGAAGATGCAGCTTAATTACAGCTTTACCTCTGACACTGGAGACTCCTTCCATAGAAGTTATACAAATAAAGGTTTCCTGGAAAAAATGTTACCATATCATCGAATTTTCTTTTCGTTTGCCGCCGTGAAGAAGCCGTTACTATAGAAACGATAACGTATTAGAACGAGCTCATTAATATAGCGGCTGCGCTACTGTCAGAGCTGCTGTTCTAGAAAATTAATCAACACCTCCTGACCAATCACAAGCCAGAATTCAGCAGCACTGTGGTGTAATACAAGTTTACTAATGGTTGGGGGGTCAGGTTCGGGTTGTACCGTCTCTCCTGCCGCCGTGGTGGCTCTTCCCGTGCGAGTCCGTCACGTCTTTAAAGGAGAAAAGGAACAGCACCATCTCTCCTTTCTCATTCTTTATGGGAACGATATCCAGCAGACACCAGAATGACGTTCCTGTTACACAACACAACACACAGTGATGTATTAAATCTGACACACTGACATGCAGACTAGAACACACTACACTCCTCCGTCTTCTTCTTCCCTTTCCTGTGCTGAGTGCAGTGTGCAGATGTGCAGAGTCGACCAATCAGCAGCTTCGCTTTGACTCCTTCCATCTTTATCCCCTTTCTTTCTTTCTAGTTGATCTGTCATTTTTCTTTTCATTCTGTCGTTCTGTTTGTTTTTAATCTTGAATTTCTCTTTTCATTCTTTCTTCCGTCCCTTTTTTCATCTTCCTTTTCTTTTTTCATTCTTTCTTTCATTCTTTATTTGTTTTCATCTTTCATTTCTCTTTTCATTCTCTCTTCCTTTCCTTTTTTCTTTTTCATCTTACTTTCTTTTGTTTTTCATCTTTCATTTCTCTCTTCCTTCTTACACCCCATCACTTCAACAACATTTCATTTATATATAAATTTACACTTTTAACTTTTTAAATGTCATAATTTTTTTCCTCTCATCACTCCATCACGTTCAGCTCTGTAGATATGGTTTATTTGACATTCTCTTTCTTTCTCTCTTTCTTTCTTTCTTTCTTTCTTCAATTGAACTCCAGTGAGATGTGAGATACTGATTAAACCCAACACATCTCTTCGGGTGTATGAGGAAGAAACTGTCGTCCGGATTTAGATGGGAAAATGGAGTGAGAGATTTCTGAAGATTTAGATGATAGACAGATGGATCTGAGAAAGAAGACCTGTGACAGATGTTTGGATTGCTGAAGGAAAATGGTGGAGGGAAGAGGAGAGGAACAAACAGAGGATTAAGGGCTTTATGAGGTTCCTGGTACACGATGCTCATGGCGGAGGAAGCAGAGTACAGAGATTTCACCGTGTGGTGGGAAGAGATTCAGATTTAATAAAAGAAGCGGAGGAAGGGAATACAGACGCAGAATCCTGGATAAGCCTCAATAAAGCATCTCACTCCTTACACACATATTAGTATTATTCCTCTTTTTTTTTTCTTCTTATTTGTCAGTGTTGGATATAGATGGGTTTGTTTATGTCTGTGGTATTGTAGTAGATACAGCAGCTCTTCGTAAATAACACTCATAATAAACTATAGCATCAAATACAACTTCATAGAATTATGCAAGTAGAGACATCTGATCTGACATAAGGCATAGAATACAAGAATAAAACAAGCTGTAATGAAATATAGTGATCTGAAACAAAGTATAATTATAATGTGTATTAATAAAGTATAGCAATCCGATCTATCATTACGTCTACATGATAACAGTACAATGAGCTGATGTTATATACTATTAATACTGCTGTTTCTACTACTACTGTTACTGCTGCTACTGATACAGCGGTATTAATATTAATACTACTACAGCTACTATTACTTCTACATCTAATAATGTTACTATTAATACTGCTGCTACTACTACTACTATTAATAATACTATTACAACTACTACTATTACTATACTATTACAAGTACATCTAATAATGTTACATTAATTCTGCTGCTAATACTTTTATTACTACTGTTGTTACTATTAATACTGCTGCTACTAATAATGCTACTTATAATAAATGTGACTACTAATTACGCTGCTATTATAATATTGTTACGACTGCTATAAATAATAATATAGCATTTATTACTTCCAATTACACATGCATTCATACACCACGGACAATTTGGAAATGCCAATCAGTCTACACAACGCTTGTCTTTGGACTGGGGGAATAAGCCAGATTACTGAGAGGAAACCCCAGAGCACAGGGAGAACATGCAAACGGCGCACATACTGGGTCGGAGGCAGGATTCGAACCCCCGACCCTGGCTCAGGTGTGCTAGTACATCAGTAAGTTATCTGTTTCTCTCTCCACAATCCATCTCGGTCATGTTTTAATCCCCACCGTCTTTCTTGTAGAACTGGACCTCGGCCTGGTACTCCTCTTTACTCTCCAGCGCTTTCTCCATGCCCTGTGCCACCTGCTCGCTCGTCCCGGAGCCGTACAGGAAGCGACAGCTGCAGTTCTTCTGCATGACCTCTGTCCTGGCGAAGCCCGTCAGCTCGCAGAACCCGTCCGAGCAGTAAACAATGGGGTAACCACGGTGACCCTGAGCGTTCCCCAACAGAAAGTTGCTGTCTGCAGAAAGAGAGTGAGAGGGAGAGATTATAGTTTCCAAAAAAGTAATACGAATGTCTTTAATAATGAAGGAATTTCCCTGATGCCTACAGTTCACTTATGATGTACTGGAGGGAGGGGGGATGTGTATGCTTCACCCTCCCTTCGCGTTTAGCCTGAAAGCAGGCCGTGTGTAAAATATAGGGTTTAAAATGTACTCTCATTCTCTCCTGTAGGTTTGACTGATGCTGAGCGACATGCTGAAGTGGATACTCCGTGATTAAGAAGCTGGAGGCGCTCCGCTCACACATGCGCCCTTCACTCTTCCTAATAGGCGATGCTTAGCGAAGAAAAAGGCCCAAATTTAGCTAAGGTCCCAATCTGGATTCGCTCTCCTGCCACTCTGAGGGACGCTAAGTGACACGGAAAGCTGTTAAACAATGGAGGCAAATTGGTATCCATCAACTAAACTGTCCAGAATTTAAATCAATCAAATGGACACCGACCTCCCAGCATCAGGACCAAGACCACGGTTACGTCTATTAGTCCGTTTTGGTTTGTTTTCATTCTGCGCGTGATTACGCGGACCAAAAAAGGGGGGGGGGATGTTGTCAAGTCAGAAAAAAAAGCCATGCTCATGCCCAGGTACAGCCTACAGGCACATCTTGGTCATGTGATCTAACAAGTGCTTTGAATAATGATCGTCCACGTCATGTCATGTCCACGTACGCAACCTTTCCTTCCCAGTCGATGATGACATTTTGCATTGACTCGGGTTTTTTGAAAATGCACGCTCGCACCGTCGGTCGTTCCGGCGACGTTAAAGTAACATGTTAAAGTTGTTATTGTGTGATTAGGAAGCTCAGGGCGCTTCGGCTTTACTTACAGCTGATGTCCTGGCAACTAGATGAAGCTATTTTGAGCTGCACCGAGACTCCCGCTGCTGCAAGGAAGGATGTTGCTCTGCCTTGAGACTGTGTGTGTGTGTGTGTGTGTGTGTGTGTGTGTTTGCAGCTGTCTTATGTGAGAAGCGAACACACAGGGAGAGCCAGAAGCAGATGCCAGCTTTCCTTCTTCATTTATCTGTTCCTACAGTTGCACTTTCAAGGGAAACATCGTGAGAAATGGTTTTTGCCTTATTACCTTCGACAGAGAGGATAAAAGAGAGGCAGGTGAGGAAAGAAAGAGAGAGAGAGAGAGAGAGAGAGAGAGAGAGAGAGAGAGAACCACCAGCGAGGATGTCGGAAAACTTCACATTGCTGCGTTACCCCTGACACTGGAGACTCCTTCCATAAAAGTTCAAGAACGTACAGTATTAGAACGAGCACGTTAATACAATGCTGTGATTTTCAGCTGCAGATAGATAGACAGATAGACAGATAGATAGATAGACAGATAGATAGATAGATAGATGTGAGTATACAGCACTGTGGAGGAGTGCTGTTGTGTAAAATGAACACAGCAGACAAACACTGCTGTCACCTGACAACCGCTCCCACGGGCCCACCTCACAGGTACACAAACAACATGAGGAAGATACAGTTTTTCTTCGTATTTTAGGTGAGCAAAAGTATAGGAACAGATAGTCTTGAAGTAAATAACACTTAATATGTTGGTTGCATGTTTCAGGCATGTAATAACTGCATCAATCCTGCGGTTTCTTCTTCTGAGAAGCTTCTCCAGGATTTTCCCCGCAGCTTCTTTCAGTAGTTGTTTGTTTCTGCCTTCAGTCTCCTCTTCAGGAGGTGAAACGCTGATCAGTTGGGTGAAGGTCTGGTGATGGACTTGTTCAGTCTAAAATCTTCCACTTTTCCTCCTGATGAAGTCCTGTGCCGAGGTGGAAGTGTGTTCGGATCGTTCTCTCGCTGCATGATGAAGTTCCTCAGACTTCTGAATTCGTTCTGCTGCTCCCATCACGAGTTCCATCATCGGTAAAGATTAGTGAGAATGTTCCAGAAGCAGCCATGCAAGTCCAAGCCATGACACTACCTCCACCATGTTTCACAGAGGAGCTCGTATGTTCTGGATCCTTTCTTTCTCCACACTTTGGCCTTTCCATCACTTCGGTATCTGTTCATCTCAGTTCCAGAACTTTTGAGGATCATCTCTGTATTTCTTTGTGAATTCCAATCTGGCTTTCTGATTGTTACTGCTGATGAGTGGTCTCACGGCCTCGAGAATTCTTCTCCGAACGGTGTATTGTGAGACCTTCACCCCTGCCCTGTGGAGGTTGTTGGTGATGTCACTGACTGATGTTTGTTTTTTTCTTCCCTCATTTTCTCCCTTAGACAGCTCTCTGGTCTTCATATTGGTTTATCCTTTTTAACGACAAATGCAGTCTTCACAGGCGAAATCTACGGCTCAAACCAAGAGCAGATATTCAGAGCTATTTATTTTTAAACAGTCAATCTAACAGGACACACCTGGGCAGCAAGAAACACCCCTATCAGTCCCATGTTCTAATATTTTTGATCACTTGAAAAAATAAAAGGGTGGGTTCAAACTTCCTATTAGGAAGTGAAAGCTGTTGAAGTTACAAACCTTACGTCTGCTCTAGTCATCACATTCATGCTGGCGACATTTCGTTATTGACACGCCCCCCCAACTCGGAAACTCGAGTCTGATGGAAAAATACCAGTTTCCGAGACATTGTGGTTGTGATATTTCTGACAGCAGTGTAAACAACAGGGTTTACATGAACAAACTACACACTGAACTAACACAGAACAGGTGAACACAATCAGGTAGTGCAGCAATGACAGGACTGGGGTGGAGTTACTGTTACCACTTCAAAGTAAACATTTGTTG
>NC_071267.1:1244572-1274572 GCF_023375685.1 Ictalurus furcatus
AGTACAGACTCTACTGTAACTGACTGAGACACAGGATGTTCATATTACACCTTTTTTTTTTTTTTTTAAATGAATGATGATAAAAGCTTAAAAGCTCACACTGAGGTGTTATGCTGAAATCTCGAAACTAGGAAAGTTCTGTGGGGCTTTTTATTTTTTAGCCTAACAAACAAACAAACTGAAGTACCTAGCTGAAAACTAGCAGGCTAAATTAGCTTAGCAAATGTTTGACACACGCACAAGCTGAGGTCAAGGATTTTTGTAACTTTTAAAGTATTTGAATACTGTACAAATTGAAGTGTTTGAAATGTCTGTCACACTTATAAATGTGTGTTAAGGGGAAAACATGCCGACATTTTCGCTGCTCTGTTACATCCGCCGTTTCTTTCGGCAGCACTGAGAGGAACCGCCACGGTAGCTTCTCTCGCTGTGTGTGGGTTTTTTTTTGTGTGATAGATTGATTCGATCAACGTTAAAATGAACAACTGGGGGCGTTTAAACAAGAAGCACAAGTTGCTGTTGAATTTTCCTCTTGCTACTGTAAGGGTTTAGAAACCTTACAGTTACAGCAAATTAGCACCCTTGGGTTTAGCTGTGTACTTTGGGTCTTTTCAGGAAAAAGTAGCACACCAAAATTCCCAAGCTGTATTGCGTAAGACAAGCTTCTCCAGGCTTGCTTGTGCTAGCAAATTTAGCAGATGCCATTTTTCCTCCCCTTTTGTCTGAACACACAGAGCCACCAGAATAGAATTGACGACGTCAGGCCGGTGGAGAAAATGGGGCGCCGCTAAAAATATTAGCCCACTTCGACTTCCACAGAGCACAAAAACAAGGCGGTGGACACAGAGAGCTACGAATACACTTGATAAAACTTGATACGCAGAGTGTGTCCTAAAACCTGAGGGAAAGTCCAACTGCAGCTCTTCAGAGAATTCTCTTTGCTAAGCGAAAGACATGTCTCTACTCTTTATACTTGTTCTTATTTATCTTCATATAAATATAAATATATTTGATATTTTTATTAGCTTTATGTATAAAATGTAATACTAAATACACACAATTTACACAATATTTTAATAGCTAATTTGTTGTTGTTTTTTTTAATGAAGTGTGTACAGTAAAGAACTAAAAAGGACGCCGGAAAAGCTGAGAGTTTGAATCTGGCGCCATCTTGTGGGAAAACGTCTTAACTACGTGACCGGAACCGGAAGTGAAAGTAGTACTCGTTCTGATAGTTCAAATGGAATAATTGAATAATTTAAAAAAAAAAAAAAAGGGTAAATGAATAATTATCTTGACAACATTGAGTTACTTAAACAGAAACATATATATAAATATAGCGTTGTTTCCTCCCGTAACATTTTCTGTAAGACAGCGCACGGACTGTTTACTATCAACATTAGCTTTATTTTGTTTGTGTTCAATTTAAGGAATTAGGAAAAATAAAAACAGATCTACATGATACATCAAGATATTATTGTAAAATATACATGTCTTTACGGGTTTTTTACGTTTTGTCATAAACGCTTTCCAAATGCTAAGCGAGTAAAGTTTGAGATGTTTTCTAGACATCGATCACGATTATTAAAACTTATTATTATTGTTTTTAATCGCAGCCGTTACCAGGATACCGCATACGTTCTCTCGTTCCGTAATTTACATAGGCTCGTACTGATTGGCTAGCTCATCTTTTTTTTTTACCCGAGTTACCCGGATCCGGAAGAAAGTCTTCATGTCAGATAAAGAATGCCAAAACAAGAGGTTTTCTCACCTGTATTCCGGAAAACCCCGCCCCCTCTTCGCGTGATTGGCTAGTAATGTCCAGCCTTCTCCACTCGGATTGGTTTGCACGGTGAGCTCACGTAAACCTACCCAATCGTAAAATAGGAGGCGGGGTTTGGTCAGAATACGGGTGAGGAAAAACACCGGGAGGAAAAAAAAACAAAAAAAAAAACTGTCATGTTTTGACAAGGAAACAAGCGAAAGAGAAAAGTCCGACATTTTAACAAACGTCTTAATATTAACAAATATCAGCGACTCGTCCATCTTCACTTCAAGTCAAAACAAGCGCTAAAGTGAGAGGTGAGAGTCTTGCAGCTTGTGCGGTCTTTCGCTACGTTGAGTTTTACCTAGCTATCTTGCTAGCTAACGTTAGCTACGCCTAGCTGTTAGCCTGTGACACAGCGCTCCGTCTGAACTTTAACAACATGCCGAGACGTTGTTCTAGAAACGACCAGAACGCGTCGAAATGAAGCGTTTATTGAGTAAACTCTCAGCGCGATGCGAGCTGTGCCTCGGGTCCATGTCAGTGGCTAAGTCAACAAAGCAAGCTAGAGCGCTAACTAGCATTAAAACAACCACACAGCTCTTTAATTAGCGCTTAAAAGTTTAGCAGGAGAGTTCCCACCGGAAATGACGCCACTTGCTGATCAGTTTAAGTTTTTTGTTTTAAAAAAAAAAAAAAATAAATCAGTTTCTCTCGCTTCTCCAATCCTGTATAGAGACGCGGCTGTGCTGATTTATCGCGCGGACGGTATACCGCGATATACTGGAAAGCTGATTTGTTTGACGCTGATAGTAACTATAAACATTTATTTTAAAGTTGCTGTTCTGTCGTTCCAGACTGAACGTATTCGTCTCGGAGCGTCTGGACTCGGATTCCGCGTTGTCATGGCGGGTCGACCCAACGGGCCGGCCGCGGGGAATAAGATCTGCCAGTTTAAGCTGGTTCTGCTGGGCGAGTCGGCTGTCGGGAAGTCCAGTCTGGTCCTGCGCTTCGTCAAGGGCCAGTTCCACGAGTACCAGGAGAGCACCATCGGAGGTTCTTGCTCGCTGACCGCTTCCTCCGTTATCCATCGCCGAGTTTAAACGACTGACTGACTAATCCCGACCCTGTGTGTGTGTTTTTCTTTGGTGTCTAGCGGCGTTCCTCACGCAGACCGTGTGCCTGGACGACACGACGGTAAAGTTCGAGATTTGGGACACAGCCGGACAGGAACGCTACCACAGCCTGGCACCCATGTACTACAGAGGAGCTCAGGCGGCCATCATCGTCTACGACATCACTAATACGGTGAGAGGACGCTCCCTCACACACACACACACACACACACACACACTCTCTCTCTCACTGTGTGTGTGTGTGTGTGTGTGTGTGTGTGTGTGTGTGTGTGCAGGACACGTTTGCGCGAGCGAAGAACTGGGTGAACGAGCTGCAGAAACAGGCGAGTCCCAACATCGTCATCGCGCTGTCTGGGAACAAAGCCGACCTGGCTAACAAGAGAGCTGTCGATTTCCAGGTGTGTGTGTGTGTGTGTGTGTGTGTGTGTGTGTGTGTGTTGGATTGACAAACTGCTATTGTAACGTTGTGACGTGTGAATCGGAACAGGAAGCGCAGGCGTACGCCGATGATAACGGCCTGCTGTTCATGGAGACGTCGGCCAAAACCGCCATGAACGTCAACGAGATATTTATGGCCATTGGTGAGTCAAAACACACACACACACACACACACACACTCACAATGCCAACCGTTTTGGAATATTTCACATGCAGGGTTTGTTGTTAATTGCTGTACATGTCGTGTTTTTTTCCTTGTATAAGGAAAAGGCTCAACAAAGGGGCGGAGTTTAAGATAAGATAAATCTCATCAGCCAATCACAAACCTAAAGCTGGCTGCTAGCTTTTGAGTTGAAATGAATGCCGCTATAGACACACACACATCGCTACACGATTGTTCGATCAGTCGGCTGATCAGCTCTGGCTTAGCTCCGCCCCTTCACCGGCCTCGTCAGCTCGGAGAATATCCGTTTGCTGGCGCGAAGTCGCTCGTGTTCTAACGTGCGCTTCTCTCTCCTACAGCGAAGAAGCTGCCGAAGAGTGAGCCTCAAGCTGGGGGAGGCGGGGCCAGCGGGCGGGGCCGGACAGGCGTGGACCTCCAAGACTCCACCACCCAGAGTTCCACAGGGAAATGCTGCAACTGATTGGCTGATTCCGGTAGCAAAAATGGGTCCAAACAGAGACGCGGAGGAGCCGAAGACGAGCGCCTGGCATTTATAGTGATGATGATGATTATGATTCCTTCAGAGATTATGTTTTTGATCTTTTTTTTTCCCCCTAAAGAGATCATATAAGCTAGCACTTCCTGTCTCTCTCTCTCTTTCACTTCCTGTCTGGTTTATCCATCTTTTATGAAAATACTAACACCATTCGTGTCTCAAAGCTTGTTTTAAAAAGGAAAAAATACAAAACAAAAACACAGTAACGCAGCTGTCAGGGTTGTTTCGGTGGTGGGTGGTGCGTGCACCACTTTTCCCTCCTCCCCTTTGTTATTTAGTTTTTGTCCCATTTTTGTCGCGTAATGATCTTAACGATGAGCTCACAGCGGGAATCTTACACCCAAATCATTTTGTGCACAAACTGTGAGTGTTGTTTTTATCGCAACGGTGGACATCATGGCATTATTATCGGGGTTCTGTGTGTGTGTGTGTGTGTGTGTGTGTGTGTGTGTGTGTGTGGGATGTGTGTGGGGATGTGCATTACCTCTGACACCTGAAGAAAAGTTTTTAACATCGTGGTTTTTCAATCTGTAAAGAGGGGAAATAAAAAAACAAGGAGGGAAAGATCTGTGTGTGGTGTGCTTCCTCGGTTCGGTCAGCATGACCGGAGCTATGAATATTCATGAGTATGCAAATTCAAAAGCACCTAAACGGGGCAAATACAAGTTTGCCATCAGGATCAATCTTGAATTACCTCGCCATTTCCTCACAGATTTATCGAACAGCGGGTCAACCTGTCCGAATATAACATAACCATGATGACCAGCTAGATTAGCTAGGTAGGTTAGCGTACAGGTCCCGCAACCAAAGTTTTTTTTCTTCACAGTCACAATAAAAGCAATGAAGTATCTTTTATGACCTCACAAAACGAGCTAATCCGTAGCCCCGCCCCCAAATCGACAGAAATAGAAAAAATGTCTACTTCCTCCCGGTTCTCCAGGAACACTAGAAACGAACAAAATTATTCTGTCCCCGAGCTCGCCTCGAGCTATTCATTTTAAGAGATTTTAATTAACAAAAAAAAAAAGTACATACTATGTTGAAATATTGAGACACTATATTAAAGCAGCATAATATCTTATATCTTGACATAAGCGACTACAAAATATATTAGTAACAAAATAATGAGTTCCTAAGCAGAACTAATGAAATATTACGGAAGTAATAACGACATATCTTGAGAGATTAAGTTAAAATACTGAGGTAATGAAATAGTACTCCGCTTCCGTAGGAACGTGTTTATCATCACGTCGTGTTTCTAGGGGACGCGATTTCACGACGGACCCGCGTCCTCAACGTTTATTGGCTGATTTCGACAAGCCTCGATCTGATTGGCCAAACCGAGGTCCTTCTAGCTGAGTGTGTCGACTGAAATCCGCCCGAATCCCAAATGGCTAGATTGTTTGACACGTAGTGCCCTAGGCAGGGTGTCGGAGGGCCTTTTTGTGCCCTATGTAGGACACCTATCTAGGGAGTAGGGAGTGATTTGAGACGTGGGGTTTTTGCTTGGTGTTTAATGAGGTCTCGGAGGAAAAGGGATCCGCTATAAGAGCGAACTGTTGTTGCTGTATGTATATGAGATGAGATGAGATAAGATAAGATATGTTCCACGAATGTATATATAAAATTGATATTATATAGGCTTTGGGCTCGCGCTGCTACCGGTTTCCATATTTTGTCCTGCTAGCACACTTATCTTGATTAGCGGCTAGCGCGCGCAGGTAGGCGCACACTCGTTTGATAAAACTCGGGTTTTGTGTGTTTAGATAAATAATGAAATTCTCCGAGACGTCCCAGACATTAAAGAGACACTGAATAAGAGCGTTTAAACGGAGTACTGATGTTTAGTAAGTGCTAGCCGATGTTTGTAGGCTGCTAACCTTCTGTAGTGGGTGCTTTTATTTGCATGAATTTGCCTAAATTTGCATAATTAACATGTGCCGAAGCCTAAACCCTATCGAAGTGTTCCAGTAGTTTATGCACCCTGTAATGAGTCATATCTGCTCTCTGTCTTTTCAGAAGATGTCCTTTCACCCTGGACGCGGATGTCCACGAGGGCGGCCTCCACCTCAGAATTACCCTCCTGTCCCCCTGCGTTTGCCCCCTCCTCAGTCGCTTGCGCCCTCCGTGCCCCCTCCGTACCCCTATGACCCCTCGACGCCACACTGTTCCGCTTACAGCCCTCAGTGCACCAACACCTACATGCCCAACATGCCGCCTCGTCCCGAATTCCCTCCCTACCCCGTCCCAGCGCCCTCGCAGGGTCCACAGTGCCCTTTGCGCCCCCCTTTCCCGCCCCCGCCGCTGCACCAGGGCTTCCCAGAACCCCCTAATTTCCCCCCACCCCCTTTGCCCGTCCCTGCAGGTGGCCCCGCCCAATCTCAGGGCTCATATCCTTATGTCCCGCCTCCGCCTCCTCCTCCACCTTCAATGCCTCCTTCTGTACCCTTTCAGCCTCCTTACTCCATGAGTTACCCTCCACAGTCCCACCTACCTCCTCTTCCGCCTAATTTCTACCCCCCGTCTGAATCCGGGTCCTTCAAGCCTATGGAGCATTTCCATCACTTCAAGGGCGACAAGTCGCCCGAACGTCCGCGACGTCACAAAAGCTACGGGTACGGTGGGTACGGAGAGCGGCGGGAGCGAGGGCGGAGTCCGGACAGGAGACGACAGGAAGGAGGGCGGTACCGGTCGGAGAACGAGAGGGGCCGGACCCCGCCGAGACACCGGAGCCGAGAGCGCAGCAGGTAGGCGAATCATTCGAGCGGTTGCATTTCTAACATGGCTAGATGTTTCTAACATCAGTATGGTTAATGTTGTTGCCCTTCGCTCAGGGAGCGCTATCGTCACCGCGACAGCAGGAGCTCTCCTCCGTCGGACCGGCACAGGAAACGAGCACGCAGCCGCTCAGCGAGCAGAGAGAGAAAACGTGGACGAGTGGAGGAGGACCGAGAGAGAGAGCGAGAAAGGGATCGAGAAAGAGAGCGGGAGAGGGAGAGGGACAGGGAGAGGAGGGTGGAGGCGGCAGGAGGAAACAGAGAAAGGAGCTACAGAGAGACGGAGGACGAGGAGGAAGAAGAGTTGCTGAAGCCGGCGTGGATCCGCTGCACACACGCCGAGAACTACTACTCCAACGACCCCATGGACCAAGTGGTAACGTTATTTCTCTTCTATCGTTAGCTAAACTTGTTTGTTTATCTGCTTAAAAACAAGCCGACCAGGGCTGTGTGTGTTTTTTATTTACTTCTTGAACTCCTCCCTCTCTTCCCTCCGCAGGGCGACTCGACGGTAGTGGGAACGAGCAAGCTGAGGGACCTGTACGAGCGTTTCGAGGAGGAGCTCGGACGACGGCAGGAACGCGCCAAATCCTCCCGCCCCAAGTGGGAACCGCCCAAAACCAAGCTGGACCTGGACCATGGTACGATTCTCTCTTTTACACACTGATACCTGACGAAATACCCATCGATCCGAGTCCGGAAAAGACACCGCCCCTAACGATAATAATAATAATCATACATACTAGCCTTTATAAATACGTGAGCACTTGCGTACTTGCCTGTGTGCGTACTATCATGCATATTTGCCCATTTAACAACATGCCTCCTGGAATATTTGCTTACGTATGATTACATGCACACTTGCTTACGTAGCTACTTGCGTACCACGTTACGTTACACACTTACTCGTTTGCATACTGCGGTATTATTAATATTAAATGTTTCATCTCGATCCTCATTCAGTATCTGAAGCACTTAGTGTGTGTGTGTGTGTGTGTGGGCGCGCGCGCGCGCGCGCGCGTGTTGCAGACGAGAGCTCGAGCGATTCGGAGTGCGACTCAGACGGGGACAGCAGTTGCTCCAGCAGCTCCGACTCGGAGGTGTTTGACGTGATCGCAGAGATCAAGCGTAAGAAAGCGCACCCCGACCGGCTGCACGACGAGCTGTGGTACAACGACCCGGGACAGGTCTGTACACGCCCACCCACGGCGTTTTTATACACTTCCCGTTGAACTTTTATTCATTTCAAAATGACGACGAACGAATAATTAGCGCATACGTAGCGTATATTTAAACGCGGTACCGCGGATGAACGGCGTCAGATTTTCAGGACGATGTGTGATTGTGTTTGTCCTGAAGATGAACGACGGTCCGCTGTGTAAGTGCAGCGCTAAGGCCAGACGCACGGGAATCCGGCACAGTATTTACCCCGGGGAAGAGGTGAGCACTTGATATCACACGCTTTTTAATGTATTTTAATCTCCCGGCCAATCAGGTCGATCAATCAGATGACGAAAAATGGCGAGTCGGAAGTGAGGAACTCTGAATAAATTGTAGTCGCTTTAGAGGTGCCAATAATTAGTACTAGATATCGTCGTATTTAACTTTGACAATATTATGGGTTTTTTTTTTTTTACTTCCTGGTCCTTTTTTTTAATCGTGTAGACGGTGAAGCCGTGCCGTCCGATGAACAACAACGCCGGTAAACTCTTCCATTACAGGATCACCGTGTCTCCGCCCACCAACTTCCTGGTGAGTCTCCGTCTTTCCGTCATCGCTCTTATTTATTCCTTTATCCTCCTTTCTTTTTCCTTCTACAGCATTGTTTATCATCACTGACGCTTTTGTTCCTGAGCTAAACCTAAACAGCTTGTCTTTACCTTATTAATCTCTCTCTCTCTCTCTCTCAGACGGACCGGCCGACGGTGATCGAGTACGATGATCACGAGTACCTGTTCGAAGGATTCTCTCTCTTCTCACACACTCCTCTCACTAACGTAGGACCGGGTTTGGTTAAAATACCTATTTGTGTCTACAGAATTCTAGCATTTCTGTGAAGAACGCAGGCCGAATGAGACGGAGGTAGTGAGGAGTTCGAGGGTGGGACAAACGATGATGATCACTGATTGGTCATGGAAAACAGTGGGACCAGGATTCGTTGTTGGGAACAATAGGGATCAGTGATTGGTTGTAAGGTAGAATGTTGATCAGTGATTGGTCGAGGGGAACAAAGCTGATCAGTGTTTGATCGTGGAAAATAATGGGACCAAACAGTGATTAGTTGTTGGGAACAGTGGTGATTGGTCAATGGGAAAAATGGTGATCAGTGATTGGTCGATGGGAACAATGGGACCAGACAGTTATTAGGTTAGGAATGGTGGTCAGGGATTGGGTGTTTGGGAGAATGGCCGTCAGGGATTGGTTGTTTGGGAGAATGGCCGTCAGAGATTGGTTGTTTGGGAGAATGGCCGTCAGGGATTGGTTGTTTGGGATAATGGCGGTCAGGGATAGGTTGGTTGGGATAATGGCGGTCAGGGATTGGTTGGTTGGGATAATGGCGGTCAGGGATTGGTTGGTTGGGATAATGGCGGTCAGGGATTGGTGTTTTGGGAGAATGGTGGTCAGGGATTTGTTGGTGTTTTGGGAGAATGGTGGTCAGGGATTTGTTGGTTGTTTGGGAGAATGGTGGTCAGGGATTGGGTGTTTGGGAGAATGGCCGTCAGGGATTGGGTGTTTGGGAGAATGGCCGTCAGGGATTGGGTGTTTGGGAGAATGGCCGTCAGGGATTGGGTGTTTGGGAGAATGGCCGTCAGGGATTGGGTGTTTGGGAGAATGGCCGTCAGGGATTGGTTGTTTGGGAGAATGGCCGTCAGGGATTGGTGGTTTGGGAGAATGGCCGTCAGGGATTGGGTGTTTGGGAGAACGGCCGTCAGGGATTGGGTGTTTGGGAGAACGGCCGTCAGGGATTGGGTGTTTGGGAGAATGGCCGTCAGGGATTGGGTGTTTGGGAGAATGGCCGTCAGGGATTGGGTGTTTGGGAGAACGGCCGTCAGGGATTGGTGGTTTGGGAGAATGGCCGTCAGGGATTGGGTGTTTGGGAGAACGGCCGTCAGGGATTGGGTGTTTGGGAGAATGGCCGTCAGGGATTGGGTGTTTGGGAGAACGGCCGTCAGGGATTGGGTGTTTGGGAGAACGGCCGTCAGGGATTGGGTGTTTGGGAGAACGGCCGTCAGGGATTGGTTGTTTGGGAGAATGGCCGTCAGGGATTGGTGGTTTGGGAGAATGGCCGTCAGGGATTGGGTGTTTGGGAGAACGGCCGTCAGGGATTGGGTGTTTGGGAGAACGGCCGTCAGGGATTGGGTGTTTGGGAGAACGGCCGTCAGGGATTGGGTGTTTGGGAGAACGGCCGTCAGGGATTGGGTGTTTGGGAGAACGGCCGTCAGGGATTGGGTGTTTGGGAGAACGGCCGTCAGGGATTGGGTGTTTGGGAGAACGGCCGTCAGGGATTGGGTGTTTGGGAGAACGGCCGTCAGGGATTGGGTGTTTGGGAGAACGGCCGTCAGGGATTGGTGGTTTGGGAGAATGGCCGTCAGGGATTGGGTGTTTGGGAGAACGGCCGTCAGGGATTGGGTGTTTGGGAGAATGGCCGTCAGGGATTGGGTGTTTGGGAGAACGGCCGTCAGGGATTGGGTGTTTGGGAGAACGGCCGTCAGGGATTGGGTGTTTGGGAGAACGGCCGTCAGGGATTGGGTGTTTGGGAGAATGGCCGTCAGGGATTGGGTGTTTGGGAGAATGGCCGTCAGGGATTGGGTGTTTGGGAGAATGGCCGTCAGGGATTGGTGGTTTGGGAGAATGGTGGTCAGGGATTGGTGGTTTGGGAGAATGGTGGTCAGGGATTGGAGATGAAGAACACAAGCGCACATACTGAACTGTGTCTGTTTTTCTCTCCGTGTCTCAGATCCCGTTATGCAGAGTGATTCGCTTCAACATCGATTACACCATCCACTTCATAGAGGAGATGGCGCCTGAGGTCAGCCTGCACTACACCTTCACCTGCTCTCCTCCTTTTCCTCTATTCTGTTCATTTACTATATAACATTATGTAGTTATCATTTTCATTTAGCTAATTATCTCTGTGTGTGTGTGTGTGTGTGTGTGTGTGTGTGTGTAGAACTACTGTGTTAAAGGTCTGGAGCTTTTCTCTTCATACCTCTTCCAGGACATCCTGGAGCTTTACGACTGGAACCTCACAGGTACCCTAATGTTACTGTTCCTTAAAAGAACAAACAGCAGCTTGTCGTGTTCCCGAGAAACCACAAAGCAAATACCTCTGACACTGGAGACTCCTTCCAGAAATGCTGAATACACACCTCATTACAGAACTTCACCATATCAAGGATTTAAATTAAATGGGTTTAGTATCAGTGGAGCGTCCGCTGTACACGTCCCTGGGAACGAGCTGTTGCTATAGAAACGGTACTATATCAGGACGAGTGTGTTAATATAAACCTGAGCTAGAGAATTAAACACCCCCTGATGACCAATCAGAGTCCAGCGCTGTGTGTACACGGTGATAACGGTTTCTAGTTCTGTTGATGTTTCTGACAGGTCCAGAGGACGTGGAGTCTCCCGTCTGCCAGAGGTTTCACTTCATGCCTCGCTTTGTGCGATTCTTACCAGGTTCGTTTTCGTTCCTTCTCAGTCATCCTCCCTTCTTTTCAGACCTCCTGCTCTCTGGTCTTCTTTTATTCCCTCCAGTCATCTGTTCCTCCCTTCTTCCCTTCGTTCCCGCCTTCCTTCCTTCCTGGTCGTCCTCCACATCATCCTCTCTTCCTTCCTTCCTCCCTTCCTCCCCTCCTTCCTTCCTTCCTGGTCGTTCTCCTCATTATCCTCTCTTCCTTCCTCCCCTCCTTCCTTCCCTCCATCCTTCCTTCTATCCTTCCTTCCTTCCTGGTCGTCCTCCTCATTATCCTCTCTTCCTTCCTTCCTCCCCTCCTTCCTTCCTTCCTTCCTATTTGTCCTCCTCATTATCCTCTCTTCCTTCCTTCCTCCCTTCCTTCCCTCCATCCTTCCTTCTATCCTTCCTTCCTTCCTGGTCGTCTTCCACATTATCCTCTCTTCCTTCCTTCCCTCCCCTCCTCCCCTCCTTCCTTCCTTCCTGGTCGTCCTCCTCATTATCCTCTCTTCCTTCCTCCCCTCCTTCCTTCCTTCCTATTCATCCTCCTCATTATCCTCTCTTCCTCCCTTCCTTCCTTCTGGCCATCCTCTCACCCTTTTCTGGACTCCTGTCCTTCTTTCCTTCCTCGTGGTATACCTCCCTTCCATCTGGACTTTGTTTCTTCTGATCTTCTTTCTTGTTGTCCACCATTCATTACTTCCTTCCTTTCTTACAAGCTTCCTACCTTCTGGTAATCCTCCCTTCCCTTCAAACTTCCTTCCTTCTGGTAATATGTGTGTGTGTGTGTGTGTGTGTGTGTGTGTGTGTGTGTGTGTGTGTTTCAGACGGAGGTAAAGAGGTGTTGTCTATGCACCAGGTCCTGCTGTATCTGTTGTGCAGTAATAAACCTCTTGTTCCTGAGGAGGAGATCGCGAACATGCTACAGTGGGAGGAGCTTGAGTGGCAGAAATACGCAGAGGAGTGTAAAGGAATGATCGTCACTAATCCCGGCATGGTACGATCCACAAGTGGGAAATACACACACTCGGAGCTCGTCAGCTTGTATCACTACCTGTGTATGTGTGTGTGTGTGTGTGTGTGAAACAGAAACCCAGCTCGGTGAGGATAGACCAGTTGGATCGGGAACAGTTTAACCCGAACGTCATCACGTTCCCAATCATCGTCCATTTTGGAATCCGTCCGGCTCAGCTCAGCTACGCAGGAGACCCTCAGTAAGTGTGTGTGTGTGAGAGAGAAATACCTTTGATCTGATCTGCTACACACTAGAACTATAATAATGGCCTGATGTTGATGATAAACTAGGGTGGTGGTCCAATACAACATATACATCACAAAAAACACACAGACTTTAAATGTAAGAAAAGCTGAAGGCCAGCAGGGGGCGCTGTGAGATAAGAAATGAGATTGTGGAGTGTTTCGATCGATCAGTGTGCTTTATAATGTCTTACATTAGGGAATCCATTAATAATTAACGTGTGTGTGTGTGTGTGTGTGTGTGTGTGTGTGTGTGTGTGTGGTGGTTATGGCTTGAAGAAGAGATCAGGTGTGATGGCATACTATTTCAGCCTCAAAGTGCTCTCTCTGTGTGTGTGTGTGTGTGTGTGTGTGTGTGTGTGTGTGTGTGTGTGTTCTGATCTAAGAATAGACTGAAGGTTTCTGGCCTTGTGAGACCAGATAAACAGGAGCAGCGGCTCTGGAGCGAGTCGATACGAAGTGGGATTTATTATTTTTATTTTTTCAGTGTTTGTCACACTCCTTCGTTTGGGACACGGCCAATTATTTTTTGTCCTCCTGGAACCGAGCAATTTTAGTGCAACGCGGTGCAAGTGATAAGCATACACACACACACACACACACACACACACACAAACTGTCATAAGATCTATTAAGACCTGGATACATACATGCAAAAAAGTTGTGTCGACTTGTATCTCGTTATTTTAAGACGGTGTGTTGTTCTTGTTCCATTTGTATCTCGTTAGTTTGACTTTATTGGTGTTTTCCAGATTTTTTGTTATTTCAAAATTTCTTTATTTTGATTGATCTCTATTCCAAGATAATATTATTTGGCGTCATCTCATTATTTCAAGATGATATTTAGTGTTAGCTGAATTATAAATAGTTGAAATAGTTAATCGTTCTTATTGCGTGTGCTGGGATGTAATTATTCATACCACCCTGCTGTTGAATTCTGATTGGTTGAAAGATTTGTTTATAGGGCGTGTATGGCAGATGCAAAATAAATCCAACGTGGCGTGTGTGTGTGTGTGTGTGTGTGTGTGTGTGTGTGTGTGTGTGTGATGATTTCGTTTACACTGCTGAAGTAAACCGAACTTTATTCTAATTGGCACGTGGGTACATTTTCCATTTCGGAACAGTCATTCCTGAATCTTTGTCTTTTCACGGGGTTTTATCGTCTAGTGACGAATGTAAAGGGTTCTGTTAACAGTTCTGCTTTATACAGAGCGTCTTCAAATGTAGAACTATAGGCACTATATAACACCGGGTTAGTGAATGATTCAGATGAGCTCCTGATAAGTAAGTGTGTGTGTGTGTGTGTGTGTGTTTGTTCCTTCAATTAGGCATAGATGACAAATGTGTGGATGGACAGCAGGGACTTCATTATGTTGCCCTGAGATCCGGAGAGACGGAGATTGAGAGAGAGGGAGAGGGAGGGGCTGTTGCTGAGACAATGGAACAGTAGAACTCATAACAGTGTTCCGATTGGCTGAGAGCGGTGCGGTACACTGTGTTCCGATTGGCTGAGAGCGGTGCGGTACACTGTGTTGCGATTGGCTGAGAGCGGTGCGGTAGACTGTGTTCCGATTGGCAGAGAGCGGTGCGGTACACTGTGTTCCGATTGGCAGAGAGCGGTGCGGTACACTGTGTTCCGATTGGCTGAGAGCGGTGCGGTAGACTGTGTTCCGATTGGCAGAGAGCGGTGCGGTAGACTGTGTTCCGATTGGCGGTTGAGAGCGGTAGACTGTGTTCCGATTGGCTGAGAGCGGTACACAGTGTTGTAATGTGTTACAGCAGTGGTGTTCCTCAGGGCTTGAGGCTTGTCCCGCCAGTTTCTTACACACATTTAAGGAGGTTTAATGATCCTTATGAATAATGTCCTCTTAATGTACGGCCGTTTGAGACGATAATAAACACGGTTATTGATGTATGGCGTTAGACCCGTGTGTGTGTGTGTGTGTGTGTGTGTGTGTGTGTGTGTGTGTGAGAGAGATAGAGATAATGTGAATAGTGTGTTTTTAATGTGTGTGTGTGTGTGTGTTTTCCCGCAGATATCAGAAACTGTGGAAAAGCTACGTGAAGCTGCGCCACCTGCTGGCTAACAGCCCCAAAGTGAAGCAGATCGACAAGCAGAAGCTCACACAGAGAGAGGTAGGTTGTTGTATCGTGTGCGTGTGTGCGTGTGTATGCTAATTTAGTTTATTCCAAACCCATAACGACCTGCTGTTTTCTGACCTCCTCACACTCACAACCTCATTAGAGAGGTGTGTGTGTGTGTGTGTGTGTGTGTGTGTGTGTGTGTGTTCTGGCTGATGTGCGGAGTAGACCTAAACAAGCAATTGGGATGCAGCCCTTGATGTTCTGAGATGTGCGGCTGGTGGTTAGCGCTAACCCAGCGAGACGATAGCCCCTCCCCCCTCCGCCCCCGTCGAGAGAGCTGATGTTCGCTTGTCGTCGTTTCAGCGACTCATGTCCCCTCACGCGCCGCACGTACACACTAGTTGCGGTCTCCGGAGGCCCTGTGTGTGTGTGTGTGTATGTGTTTTTTTGTTTGATGTCTGAAACTTGTATCCATGTCTCTGTTATGATTCCCTTAACTCGAGTCCCGATCCTGAGACTCATGGGTAATTTACACACTCCCGCTCACTACAGGCGGCCCGAAGTCGTGGTCCATCTGTGGTAGAAAAACAGTGTTTGTGGAAGAGCATGCGAGAGGCTGCGGGTGTCGGTGTGATATCATCGTCCTGTCTCCCGCTAACTTTTACACCTTGCACCTGTCAGCAGTCCCGCTAACATCATCTCCTCGGGCTAACGATGCTAACGCTGAACAGTGTTCACGCTCTGGATTGCCTGATTTAGAGTGTGTGTGTGTGTGTGTGTGTGTGTGTGTGTGTGTGTGTGTGTGCAGGAAGCTCTGCAGAAGATCAGGCAGAAGAACACTATGAGGAGGGAAGTGACGGTGGAACTCAGCAGCCAGGGCTTCTGGAAAACCGGGATACGATCCGACGTCTGCCAGGTACACGCCGGAGTGTTTCCGTGGGAACGCTACTCCAGCACTCACGCTAGTTTCAGTGGTTCTGTGTAACACCTGCGGCTAACGTCGAACAGAAATCTAACACACACACTTCTTCAAACACCTAGAGAACTACAAGTGAAAAATGAAAGAGACTGAAATCCAGTGCTTGTGTTTTTCTGGAAATTAATGTGTGTTGAAATGAAGTGTGTGTGTGTGTGTGTGTGTGTGTGTGTGTGTGTGTGTGTGTGTGTGTGTGTGCGTTTCACACTTTGATCTATCTTTCCATCAGAAGACCTGTTAATAAATAATGAAGCGCTGATTGAATTCTCTCTTCTGTGTTGTTTTCGATTGTCTGTCTGCTCAGTAATCCTTCTCGGGGTGTGTGTGTGTGTGTGTGTGTGTGTGTGTGTGTGTTACAGCACGCGATGATGCTCCCGGTTCTGACCCACCACATTCGGTACCACCAGTGTCTGATGCACCTGGACAAGCTGATAGGTTACATGTTTAAAGAGCGATGCCTCCTGCAGGTCAGCCTGCACTTTTAGCTTGTTTCCTTCCTCACTTCCCTCTTCCCCCCTTCCTTCCTCACTTCCTCATTTCCTTTCTTCCTCCCTTCCCTCTTCCCCCCTTCCTTCCTCACTTCCCTCTTTCCCCCCTTCCTTCCTCACTTCCCTCTTCCCCCCCTTCCTTCCTTCCTTCCCTCTTCCCCCCTTCCTTCCTCACTTCCCTCTTCCCCCCCTTCCTTCCTCACTTCCCTCTTCCCCCCTTCCTTCCTCACTTCCCTCTTTCCCCCCTTCCTTCCTTCCTTCCCTCTTCCCCCTTCCTTCCTCACTTCCCTCTTCCCCCCTTCCTTCCTCACTTCCCTCTTCCCCCCCTTCCTTCCTTCCTTCCCTCTTCCCCCCTTCCTTCCTCACTTCCCTCTTCCCCCCTTCCTTCCTCACTTCCCTCTTCCCCCCTTCCTTCCTCACTTCCCTCTTCCCCCCCTTCCTTCCTCACTTCCCTCTTCCCCCCTTCCTTCCTCACTTCCCTCTTCCCCCCCTTCCTTCCTTCCTTCCCTCTTCCCCCCTTCCTTCCTCACTTCCCTCTTCCCCCCCTTCCTTCCTCACTTCCCTCTTCCCCCCTTCCTTCCTCACTTCCCTCTTCCCCCCCTTCCTTCCTTCCTTCCCTCTTCCCCCCTTCCTTCCTCACTTCCCTCTTCCCCCCTTCCTTCCTCACTTCCTCATTTCCTTTCTTCCTCCCTTCCCTCTTCCCCCCTTCCTTCCTCACTTCCCTCTTTCCCCCCTTCCTTCCTCACTTCCCTCTTCCCCCCCTTCCTTCCTTCCTTCCCTCTTCCCCCCCTTCCTTCCTCACTTCCCTCTTCCCCCCCTTCCTTCCTCACTTCCCTCTTCCCCCCTTCCTTCCTCACTTCCCTCTTCCCCCTTCCTTCCTCACTTCCCTCTTCCCCCCTTCCTTCCTCACTTCCCTCTTCCCCCCCTTCCTTCCTCACTTCCTCATTTCCTTTCTTCCTCCCTTCCCTCTTTCCCCTTCCTTCCTCACTTCCCTCTTCCCCCCCTTCCTTCCTCACTTCCTCATTTCCTTTCTTCCTCCCTTCCCTCTTCCCCCTTCCTTCCTCACTTCCCTCTTCCCCCCCTTCCTTCCTCACTTCCCTCTTCCCCCCCTTCCTTCCTCACTTCCCTCTTCCCCCCTTCCTTCCTCACTTCCTCATTTCCTTTCTTCCCCCCTTCCCTCTTCCCCCCTTCCTTCCTCACTTCCTCATTTCCTTTCTTCCTCCCTTCCCTCTTCCCCCCTCCCCCCTTCCTTCCTCACTTCCCTCTTTCCCCCCTTCCTTCCTCACTTCCCTCTTCCCCCCTTCCTTCCTCACTTCCTCATTTCCTTTCTTCCTCCCTTCCCTCTTCCCCCCTTCCTTCCTCACTTCCCTCTTTCCCCCCTTCCTTCCTCACTTCCCTCTTCCCCCCCTTCCTTCCTTACTTCCCTCTTCCCCCCTTCCTTCCTCACTTCCCTCTTCCCCCCCTTCCTTCCTCACTTCCCTCTTCCCCCCTTCCTTCCTCACTTCCTCATTTCCTTTCTTCCTCCCTTCCCTCTTTCCCCCTTCCTCCCTCACTTCCCTCTTTCCCCCTTCCTTCCTCACTTCCCTCTTTCCCCCCTTCCTTCCTCACTTCCCTCTTTCCCCCCTTCCTTCCTCACTTCCCTCTTCCCCCCCTTCCTTCCTCACTTCCCTCTTCCCCCCCTTCCTTCCTCACTTCCCTCTTTCCCCCTTCCTTCCTCACTTCCCTCTTTCCCCCCTTCCTTCCTCACTTCCCTCTTCCCCCCCTTCCTTCCTCACTTCCCTCTTCCCCCTTCCTTCCTCACTTCCTCATTTCCTTTCTTCCTCCCTTCCCTCTTTCCCCCCTTCCTTCCTCACTTCCCTCTTTCCCCCTTCCTTCCTCACTTCCCTCTTTCCCCCTTCCTTCCTCACTTCCCTCTTTCCCCCTTCCTTCCTCCCTTCCTCATTTCCTTTCTTCCTCCCTTCCCTCTTTCCCCCTTCCTTCCTCACTTCCCTCTTTCCCCCCTTCCTTCCTCCCTTCCTCATTTCCTTTCTTCCTCCCTTCCCTCTTTCCCCCCTTCCTTCCTCACTTCCCTCTTTCCCCACTTCCTTCCTCACTTCCTCATTTCCTTCCTTCCTCACTTCCTCATTTCCTTCCTTCCTCACTTCCTCATTTCCTTTCTTCCTCACTTCCTCATTTCCTTTCTTCCTCACTTCCCTCTTCCCCCCTTCCTTCCTCACTTCCCTCTTCCCCCCCTTCCTTCCTCACTTCCCTCTTCCCCCCTTCCTTCCTCACTTCCCTCTTCCCCCCCTTCCTTCCTCACTTCCTCATTTCCTTTCTTCCCCCCTTCCCTCTTCCCCCCTTTCTTCCTCACTTCCTCATTTCCTTTCTTCCTCACTTCCCTTCTTCTTCACTTCCTTCCTCACTTCCCCTCTTCCCCTTCCTTCCTCACTTCCCTTCCTTCCTCATTTCCCTTCTTCCACAGTTCCCTTTTTTCTTCCTCACTTCCCCACTTCCTTCTTCACTTCCCCACTTCCTTCTTCACTTCCCCACTTCCTTCCGCACTTCCACCCTTTCTTCCTCACTCCCCCCTTTCCTTCCTCAGTTCCCCGCTTCCCGCCTCACTTCCCTCCTTCCTTGTTTCCTTACTTTTACACCTTGTTTTCTACGTTGCTTTTCATGTGTACTTCCTCGCTCTCTTTTCTTCCTTGTCTTATTGCTTGTTTCCGTCTTCATTTGTTTGCTTCTCTACTGTTTCCTTCCTTGTTTCCTTTCTCGCTTCCCTTTCTTCCCTGTCATGTTTTGTTCATGACCAGTGTCTTGCTTCTCTCTCTCTCTCTCTCTCTCCCTCTCTCTGACAGTTTTCCCCCTCTCCCCCCTCTCCCCCTCTCCGTTCTCTCCTGCTCCTCAGCTGGCCGAGGTTCAGTTTCTTTCTTACACGAAGCGTTAATAACGCTGATAGACTATCGATGAGAGCGTTTTTCCCCCTTTGTTCTCTCCATCCATTCCTGCGTTTCTTCTCCTCCTCAGCTGGCCATGACTCACCCGAGTCATCACCTGAACTTTGGGATGAACCCTGATCACGCTCGTAACTCTCTGTCTAACTGCGGCATCCGCCAGCCCAAATACGGCGACAGGAAAGTCCACCACATGTACATGAGGAAAAAAGGTGCACAACGAACACTAACATCTCACACACACACACTCACACACACACACACGTTTAATATCCTCTCCTCTTTCAGGAATCAACACATTGATTAACATCATGTCCCGTCTGGGTCAGGACGACCCCACACCTTCCAGGTGGCTATATTACTATTGTTTCATCGTGTGTGTGTGTGTGTGTGTGTGTGTGTGTGTGTTGTTAAATATGTCGCAATCTCTTTCACAGGATTAATCATAATGAGCGTCTGGAGTTTCTCGGTGATGCTGTTGTTGAATTTCTAACCAGGTGAGCGTGTGTGTGTGTGTGTGTGTGTGTGTGTGTGTGTGTGTGTGTGTCTCTGTGTGTGTGTAATCGTTATGCTGATATTTTCTCTCCAGTTAAAGATTGAAAGTCTCCATGACAACCGGTAATTTAGGGACCGGAGACGTCCAATAGCGCAGACTGTGTAATTGCAGCCGCTATTATTAATCCCGAACAGCACCTCGTACACGCAGAGACGGAACACACGTCACCTCGAGCTCTGCGTTCGAGCCCTTTCACACCTGGCGGTGGGACATCTAGGCCAAGGCCATTCAAGAACCTGCACACACACCGGACCGGCCGTGCGGTACCCTTAAACCCGCGCAGGGTTCAGACAGAATAGCTTCCTCGGGCCCGTTGCAGGCGCCTGAATGTGCTCCTTTAACCTGTGTGTGGAACCCTGCACAGTACCACCTGACCACTAAAGGGTCCCGTGGAGTCCCCCGTGGACAACCAGAACATCCCTGTGGTTCTGCTGGTACTGTTGTATGGGGACCGCCTTCAGTTCTGCCAGCGACCCCGACCATGCCAGGACTCGTTTAGGGAAAGACCCAGCAGGTTTGCCTCTGTGCCTCTCTCTCTCTCGGACAGAGGCAGAATTTAGATGTGAAAAAGTGCACCCGCTTGTTCAGAGCGGTATCGTTTCTACTCCACGTGCTTCCTCGTTCAGAAGAAGGACCATAGTTCCGTCATCTTCGGATTCTGGTTTGAGAAGACCCAGGATCACACCGTAAAATCGCTGGCATTTGCGACAGAGTTGTTTCCTCACATCGTAACCAGATATTTATTTCGGATCGGACTTGGATCGGACTCGGACCTAACACGAGTTTTTGGTGTGTTCTCCTCCTCCAGCGTGCACCTGTACTACCTATTCCCCAGTCTGGAGGAAGGAGGATTAGCGACGTATCGCACTGCCATCGTTCAGAATCAGCACCTCGCCATGCTGGCTAAGGTGAGCGACATGTCGTATAACGCTTCGTCTTCAGTTCACAGTCAAACGTTAGCGGTTTCTTCAACAGACACGGAATAGTGTAGCTCTGAAAAACAAACAAACGAAAAAGGCTAATTCGCCAAGTAAGTAAATGTCGCTAGCATGCTACGTATATGTGATGTCTGTCAGGTCCATGTATCCGTGGTAACAAATTAATATGAATATAAACGAATAAGCAGTAAGCGCAATGCACGCCTGTTTACTCTAACGCTAGAGTGGGATTAGTCCGTTTGCTCCGACGCTAGAGTGTGGTTAGTCCGTTTGCTCCGACGCTGGTTTGTGATTAGTCCGTTTGCTCCGACGCTAGAGTGTGGTTAGTCCGTTTGCTCTGACGCTGGTTTGTGATTAGTCCGTTTGCTCCGACGCTGGTTTGTGATTAGTCCGTTTGCTCCGACGCTGGTTTGTGATTAGTCCGTTTGCGCCGACGCTGGTTTGTGATTAGTCCGTTTGCTCCGACGCTGGTTTGGGATTAGTCCGTTTGCTCCGACGCTGGTTTGGGATTAGTCCGTTTGCTCCAATGCTGGTTTGGGATTAGTCCGTTTGCTCCGACGCTAGAGTGTGGTTAGTCCGTTTGCTCCGACGCTGGTTTGGGATTAGTCCGTTTGCTCCGACGCTGGTTTGGGATTAGTCCGTTTGCTCCGACGCTGGTTTGTCACGCTCGGCCTGCCGCTCTCCCTCAGCTCTCCGTCAGTCTGCGTGTGTAATTAAAGCTGAGATTATTGCAGGGATAATGTACAACACCCCCATGAGGAATTAAAACCTCGCTCTGTTTCCCCCCCGCCCCCCGCTTCCTCCGCCCCCCGCTTCCTCCGCACACTTTTTTTTTCTCTCTCTCTTCCACATCAGACATCCGTAATCGTTCTATAACACGAGGGAGAAAAAAGCAATTACAACTTTCCCTTCCCTTCACGACGACGCTCCAGCACCGCAGTTCAGCGGGTTTCGCCGCAAGACAAAATCCGTATCAATCACATCTCTTTGTTTTTAAATTGGCTGGTTGGCAAAAAAACAACACCAAATTCAGTTAAATGTCTTTCACTAAATTATAACTCCAATTCTTTTGCAGTCTTACCCGAGCTGTGTTTCACTCCTCTCACTTATTTGTTTGTTTATACCAGTTGTGGTTCATTCATTCATCCGTTCATTAGTTTATTAGTTTCTGTTTGTGTATTTATTTTTGTTCATCTGTTATTTATTTGTGTGTGTATTCAGTGTCCTCCATTAACATTGGCACCCTTGGTAAATATAAGCAAAGGCTGTGAAAAATTGTCTTACCTCACTTTGCCAAGATAACAGCTCTGAGTCTTCTCCTATAACGCCTGATGAGGTTGGAGAATACATGGTGAGGGATCTGAGACCGTTCCTCCATACAGAACCTCTCCAGATCCTTCACATTTGGAGGTCCACGCTGGTGGACTCTCCTCTTCAGTTCACCCCACAGGTTTTCTACGGGGTTCAGGTCAGGGGACTGGGACGAACATGACCGCCTTTGCTCATATGTACCATGGGTGCCAATATTATCGGAGGGCGCCGTATTCAAAAGAAAAAGAAGTGCGTGGGAGTTCTTCGGTGGTGTTCCAATTCATCACCTAAACAAAAACCTAAAACAAAACGTTTCTCCGCTCCAGTGTGTTCCGCCGGACGTCACGCCTGGCCTCGTTCCAATTCGCCAGCAAGAAGAAAAGAAAAGTTTTCACAATGAAGTGGTGTTTTTATTTTAAATTTGCATAAACCTTGTGTGTGTGTGTCTCTCTCTTTTTTTTTTTAAATAATTTTTTTACTTTGGCCTTGTTCCAATTCTCTTGTTTCGGGTTGTTTACTTCTGTACGCTCAAGAACACTTGTAATTATCTCCCTTAAAAAAAGAAAAAAACTCAGCCAAACAATCCGCCGTCTGCGCAAGACGTCCTCGTAATTCTCTGTGAAGTCGTCTCTCCTCCCCGCGGGGTTCACGTTTATTCATTTCTCTGCAGTTCTGTCTTTTTTTTCTTTTTTTTTTTTTTTCCCCTGCCGTTGACTTTTTGTTTTCATTTTTGTTTTGTTTTGGGTTTTTTTTTTTTTTTTCTTCGACCTTTTTAATGTTGGTTTTTGTTTTCGCCGTATCTGATGAACACGCCGATCCGTCACGTAGCCGCGAATCGAAGCGGCGGTGCGGTGCGACGCGACGACGCGGCTTTACGGGGGAACGGCGAAGGAGACGGATCGGTTGTCTTTGAAAGCCGTGATTAAAGATGCACGTGGGAACGCGAACGAAAAAACGAATCACTCGGAGGCTAGCGCTAACTGAAGCGCCTGTTTTTTTTTTTTGGGGGGCGGGGTGGCGTGTATGAACATATTTCCAATGCAGCACTTTCACACACGTGTACTTTCATACTTGCTCATCCCGCTAAGTTGTCTCCTTGCGTTGTCTTCCCCTTTTCATTTTCCGACGCTCGGGTCGTATGACCTAGCGCTAACGCTAATGCTGACGTTAGCGTGTGTTTATTTCCTGCAGAAATTGGAACTGGACCGCTTCATGCTGTACGCACACGGCCCGGATCTGTGCCGGGAGTCTGACCTCAGACACGCCATGGCTAACTGCTTCGAGGCTCTTATAGGTGTGTACACACACACACACACACACACACACACACACACACACACACCGATTGTGGCAGTGGCTAACTCTAGCTAGCTTTAGCATGTTAGCCGGGTGTGTAAAATAAGCAGTGATGAAGTGCTCGCTGTTAGCGTGACGTGAAAATTTAATATCAGCACTCAGCTGGTGTCATTTCCACAGCTCCTGCTTTTCTTTTGATTTATTACTTTATGCTTTATTGCTTTGTGTGTGTGTGTGTGTGTGTGTGTGTGTGTGTGTGTGTGTGTGTGTGAGAGAGAGAGAGAAACACAGAGGGACATTCATTACTGGTATTGATTTCTTAACATCTAAATCCCAGTGGAGACACGTATATCATCTAAAATGCCACACACACACACGCACGCACGCACACACACACACACACACGCAAGGACAGACAAAGCAATATTGCGTCTGGGTGCAGAAAAATAAATAAATAAATCTGACCTCTTACGGAAATGATTAAACTGTTGATTAATCATGTCTTCTGTTTTATATTTAAATTTCCCACTTCCTTCTTAACACTCGTGCGCTGCGTGCATGCACGTGAGCGCACACACACACACACACACGCGCTAGTATAAATTAACAGTCACCCGAACACTTTCTTGGCCCCTGAACCTGTACATTTGAGGTAGGTTATTAGATCACGGATTTATTTGTATTAATTGACACCACGGCGCCACTGAGTTCTGGATTGTGATTGGTCAGAAGCAGCTCTAACGGCAGCACAGCTCGGTCTGATATGTTATTGTTTCTATAGTAACCGCTCGTTCAGGGGGGACATGCATGACCGACACAACACAGACAGACAGGTAGAAAGACGGACGGATAGACCGGTAGAAAGACGGACGGATAGACAGGTAGAAAGACGGACGGATAGACAGGTAGAAAGACGGACGGATAGACAGGTAGAAAGACGGACGGATAGACAGGTAGAAAGACGGACGGACGGACGTGTAGAAAGACGGATGGGTAGACAGACGGATGGACGGGTAGAAAGACGGACGGACATGTAGAAAGACAGACAGACGGGACGGACGGGTAGGAAGACAGACGGGTAGGAAGACGGATAGACGGACAGGTAGACAGATGGACGGACGGGGACGGACGTGTAGGAAAACGGACGGGTAGGAAGACGGACAGACTGGGACAGATGGGTAGAAAGACGGATAGACGGACGGGTAGACAGATGGACGGACGGGGACGGACGGGTAGAAAGACTGACGGATAGACAGGTAGAAAGACTGACGGATAGACAGGTAGAAAGATGGACGGACGTGTAGAAAGACGGATGGGTAGACGGACGGATGGACAGGTAGAAAGACGGACGGACATGTAGAAAGACAGACAGACGGGACGGACGGGTAGGTAGACAGACGGGTAGGAAGACGGATAGACGGACGGGTAGACAGATGGACGGACGGGGACGGACGTGTAGGAAGACGGACAGACTGGGACAGATGGGTAGAAAGACGGATAGATGGACGGGTAGACAGATGGACGGACGGGGACGGACGGGTAGAAGGACGGACGGACTGACTGATGGATGGACAGACTGACTGACGGACGGGTAGAAAGACGGACGGACAGGTAGGAAGACGCACAGTCGGACGGATGGGTAGAAAGACGGACGGAAGGACGGACAGACAGACGGGTAGAAAGGCCGACAGATGAATAGGTAAATGTATAGTAACGGACAGACAGGATGTATGGACAGACGGACGTCGTCAGGGGAACTGCGGTATGAAACGCGGATACTGAGCGCACACAGGCAGGGAAATCGGGAGGGAATAAAGATAGACAGACATGGAGACAGATAGACAGTTTAACAGTCATGTCTGTTTTAGAACAGGGATGTCGTTTTGACAGGAAATGAGGTCACGTCTGAATCGGAGCATATAATTACCATCCGTGTTCGTCTCTGCAAAAAACGCTGAGGAGGGATGAAATAGACGGGATGTCGCGGTGATGGACGGACTCCGTCTCTCCCCGTCTGTTCCCCTCGTCTTTCTCTGCTGCTGTCAGCGAAGGAATGAGGATGTTTAGGGAGGAATGTGACTGACGACAGAGCCAGGCAGAAGGAAAAAAGGAGCTGACGCAGCAAGTTCCAAGCAAAAAAAAAAAGGAGAGGAATAAAAAGGTCCAACAATAATCAGAGCTGAAAACGGGAGTCAGTGGGATTACACTTACGGCATCTGGCAGACGCTCTCATCCTGAGAGACTTACAGTTATCATCTCCTCGTTTTTTCATACACCTGAGCAGCTGAGGGTTAAGGGACTTGCTCAAGGGCCCAGCACTGGCAGCTTGGCAGTGCTGGGATTTGACCTCGTGACCTTCCGATCAGGAGTCCAGTGTCCTAACCACTGAGCTACCACTTCCCACCTGGAACGCTCTAGAATTGAGATCACATCGGAATCTGCGGGATTGTGTAGGAGGATGTGGGATTGTATGGGTGATTATGAGAGTGTGTGTGTGTGTGTGTGTCTTGGAGTGTCCCTCAGTACATGGTAGAAGTTATATGAAGTAAATACGGACCTCTATGGGTTTAGAGCGCGTCTGTAGGACTTACACAGGAGTCTCTAGGAGTCTACGGAAGGCCTAGCTAGCAGAGTAACGTTAAGCGTCACTGCACTGCCACTAATCCATCATACCGAAATTAATAAGCAGCACCACAAAGTCAGAATGTACCCCAGGAGACAAATAGCACATAGAATGCCTCAGTTTTATGATTTTTTTTTTTTTTTTTTTTTTGGTGAAGGCCACGTGGCTTTAATGAGTCGGTCACAGGCACCGTCAGCGCTTTTTAAAAAAAAAAAAATTCCATCACACACTCGCTGACTTTGCTCTTCACCATCTCTCACACTCCTGCCATCGCTCTCTCGTGTGCCGTGCACCTCTGAGACATCTTTCATGTTTTATCAAAGCCTTCAGCAGATCTCCATGAGGTGGAGATACGGAAAGACGCATTAGCAGAAATACATTTACGCGTCTAAGAAATATTAAAAAGAGGTTTTAATTAAAAATGTTGGTGGGGGGGTGGGGGGTGGGGGGGGGGGACTAAGAAATACTGAAAATTCATTATGTGGAAAAAGATTTATCCAAAACGTGAAGAAACGTGGCTGCTAAGAAACTTCAAACGTTAAAGAAATTCATAATCTAGCAAGGAATGTTGGGAAATGTTCCGTTCCTCCACGCAGCTTTTCTCCAACTTCCCCAAATTAGCCGGAGAACGTGATCGGGCAGCGGTTATCGGTTCGGACGTTTCAGTCCACACCCTTTTGTAGTTTTGGAGCCGTGGTCTGACGCGTCGTCCTGTTGGGACGCGTATATATATATATATATATATATTTTTTCAGAGATGTCTGGCTGACTGGAGCAGGTTCTCCTCAACAGTTTGCTTGTATTTGGTTCCATCCATGTTGCCTTTGATGTTCAGCAAGATCTCCAGTTCCTCGTGCTGAACAAGCAAGCCTTGACCATGATGCCACCACCACCACCGTGCTTTAACGGTGCTATCTAGGTGTATTCTAGATCTGTGAAGAGCTGATAATATTGCTGAGCTCAGCCAGTGAGCGCTGTAACTCCTTCAGCGGTGTCGCTGGACTCTCGGGCTCTTCTCTGAGAGCTGTGCTACTTACCCGAGCACTCTTTTTGGTAGTATGTGGGTTGTCTAGTACTTTATTTCCCCCCTCACGTTGTTATCAGGGATATCACAGTGCTCCTGACAAGGTTCAAAGCGGATCTTTTTTTTTTTTTTTTTTTAACCGTCTCCAGATCGGCTTCACGTTCCTTGGCGGTTCCTCGGTCTCCATCATAGCAAGATCTAATCTGATCTGCTCTTTTAGCTGTTTATCGAAGCAGGCACCTGCACACGCGTACCTCGTTTAACATCTTGAACGTGAGGGCTCGAGTGAATTAAATACTAGTCCTAATTTAGGTTGCTATAAGAACGGGGAAGGGGGTGAATACTTATTAATTAAGCCCAGTTTGGGGTTTGTTTTGGTTTGTTTTTAAACAGTTTATCACTTCTTTCTGTAGAGAGTCCCTTCAGAAGGTGCGGATAAATCTCCCGACTCTAATAAACTGAAATTTTATGTTGCATCACCAGCGAAAAGAGGCATAATCACTGGGGGGGGGGGGGGGGGGGGGAATACTTTCCGGAGGCACTGCAAGTTATGGTTTCCTTCTTAAAATGCTTGAACTTTTCCTCGTGTAGCGTCCTTACTTTTTATAGCTGCTTAACTTCTTTAGGTGTTATTCATGCCGTGTCACTTCCCCCTCCGCTGAACTCGGCTTTTTATTTCATATTCGCTTGTTTGTTTTTTCAGCTTCTGAGCTTCTTACTCTCTCTTCAGCTTATTCTTTTCTTTTTTCTCTCTTTTTTTTTAGCTTCTTTACTTTGTGCTTGTTAACTTTTTCACCTATTTGCTTCTGGCTTTTTTTTTTTTTTTTTTTTTTGCCGTTTCGACGGCTCTGTTCCTCCTCCTTCGTTCTGGCGTGTTAATTTTGTTTAGGTTTTATTTACTCCTGATCCTCGATAATGAACAAACGGAACGAAAGAGGCTGGGTTTTTTTTTTCTTCTTTTTCTCGAGTCGCGCTAATTTCCATGATGAAGCTGATTTTTCTGATTAGCACGAGCAGATGGAGGGGATTTGGGGTTAAAGCCGAGGAGAGATGGGATTATCTCTGACTCGCTGAGGATTTCTGGGGTTTTTTTTTTGTTTTGTTTTGTTTTTAACAATGTGCAGTGGAGGATATTCACTTTCTCTCCTTTTTCTTCTCCTTCCCTCACTTCACTTTAAGGTGTGTGTGTGTTAATGTAGATTCACCTCAGGAGAGGATTATTATTCATGTTTTACACTGAACATCCTCGTTTACATAATCCGTGTGTGTGTGTGTGTGTGTGTGTGTGTGCTCTGAGACATTCTTGTCTCTCATTCATTCTTCATCATTGTCTTTGTGATTTCCATCTCTCTCTCTCTCTCTCTCTCTCTCTCTCTCTCTCTCTCTCTCTCTCTGCAGGTGCTGTGTATCTGGAAGGTGGGTTAGAAGAGGCCAAGCAACTGTTTGGCAGGCTGCTGTTCAACAGTGAGGTGTGTGTGTGTGTGTGTGTGTGTGTGTGTGTGTGTGTGTGTGTGTGTGTGTGTGTGTTCATTTCTTCCTTGGGACAACATCCAGTTCAGTCCTTGTAAATAATCAAGTAGCCAAGTACACATATAAGTATACGAGTATGGAGACTGTCGTGAGTACAGGGGGAAACAGATAGACAGGTTGCTATACTCGTGTGTGTGTGTGTGTGTGTGTGTGTGTGTGTGTGTGTGTTACAGGACATGAGGGAAGTGTGGCTCAACTACCCGCCTCATCCACTACAGGTGCTCTCTCTCTCTCTCTCTCTATATATATATATATATATATATATATATATATATATATATATATATATATATATATATATATACGTATATATGTATATGTGTGTGTGTGTGTGTGTGTATATATATGTATATATATATATATATATATATATATATATATATATATATATATATAAAATATAAAATCAAAATAAATAAATACACACAGTCATGTGGGAAAAGAAAGTACACCCTCCTTCAATTCTGTGTTTTTATTTACCAATTTTCTGGTCCTTACCAACTTCTATAAACACACATGGGGTAACAACAACAACAGATTTTAATTTGTAGTCGATTTTAAAAACCCGTCGGATCATCGCCTTAATCAAGTTAAATATGGGTATATTTTAGTTTCAGTCTCAATGATCTGATCAGGTTTGTGTAGCCGAATGGCGGAGTCGGGCAGTGTGAAGGCGGAGTCTGTGGAAGGGGGGTATGGCGGCGCTCTCACTCCGAGGCCTGGCTCGACAGCGATCCGGAATTAGACGTATCGTAGGAAGGAACGTCTTGCATGATTTATGTGACCCTGGGGAATTTGCGGTGGTTTGAGCGGGGGATGTGGGGCATAAGAGACACGCGGGCCGGGCAACGTCTCATCCAGAGACGAGATGAACAACGCTGGGGTCGAGGAGACGCAGCAGTCTGTGGGAAGAGGTGAAAATAACAGAACTGTGGAAAGTGTCAGGAGACGAGAGAAACGAGTAAAGAATCAATAGAGGGTGGTGAGACTGCACACCAGAGAGAACAGGGGAATGTACCGTGTGTCGTGCCTGGTGTGTGTGTGCAGGGTCAAGGTCGGGGACGGTGGACGCTGAGGTAGATACGAACACAGAGGAGACAGCTGGAACTAGCAAACCTACTGCAGAACCTGAGGGAACTTAAATAAATTTGGACATATTGAAGCCAGAGTAGGACCTTGAGAGGATTGAGCCTAGCAGAACCAAAGTACAACCGAGACAGACTAGTGTACTGAAACTACAGCAGAACCTGAGACAACGGAGTCCACTGAGACTACAGCAGAACCTGAGACAACGGAGTCCACTGAGACTACAGCAGAACCTGAGACAACGGAGTCCACTGAGACTACAGCAGAACCTGAGACAACGGAGTCCACTGAGACTACAGCAGAACCTGAGACAACGGAGTCCACTGAGACTACAGCAGAACCTGAGACAACGGAGTCCACTGAGACTACAGCAGAACCTGGGACAAC